>NW_027207583.1:0-216967 GCF_963455315.2 Globicephala melas
AAATGCAATCCAATTCCGATTCCTCCTGAAATCGGTTTCCTGCAATTCTGCCCCGCATTCAAGTCCTCTTGGCAGCCCTACTTCAGTATATTTTCGGACAATAGCTGTCATTTATAAATCTGCAGGTTTGTGAATTACAGTGCCCCTGAGCTCCTTTCTTCAACTCGCTTTCTGTTGAGCTGGCCACAACACCGCATGATTGCTTCAGGCCCTAATCTGGTTCCGGCATGGCATGCTGAGCCTTTGGTTTATTCCTCTTCCCTGTGGGAAATGAGAGTTAAATTTGCCCGTCCAGACACCTCCAGCTAGTCTCTCATTGGTTCTCGCTATTCCTGTTCATCTTCCGCAGAAATTGCAAACTGGGCCAAACAGGAGGTTAAAGGGACTGACTCTCCAAGTCGGGAGAGTGTTAGTAAAGTGTCTGGAATGTTGCACCCGAGTACCAGGGAACGAAAAGTGAGACACATTTGAACACGTTTCTCGATCACACGGTGGATCATACTCTGGATTCCACATGCATGTTTTAGCTGAAGGAAGAATCCCTTAAACCTGGAGAGTTGAGACCCATGGAATGGGTACCATGCAATATGACTTCAAAGGGTCTGCATTTGCTCACCGAACCTCACCAATCTTATGAGCCCCAAGTGTCCAGCCTTATGTGTCACCCAGCTCTGGGTGTAGATATGGTAAATGCAGGTTGCATCAGAAGCCTTGAATGAATTACTTAAGTATTGCTCTCTATTTCACTGTCATTGTGTTTTGTTTAAGAAATTTATTTTTAATATGGGATTTAGCTGATTTTCACTGCTTTAATGCCGCTGTACACACTCTTGATTCTCTTACAGAGATATATAAATCCATTGCTTTTATGATTCTTACTAGGCAGGTATATTCCTAGGCGTTGAATATGGGGTGTTGAGTCCATTTCGTTGAGCAAGGAGTAGCTCTTGTCTATTCCATATTTGCCTTATAGAACGTTATCTGTGCTCATTTCAATCTCTGGTTTTATGCAGCACCCCAACTCACCTTTCCCCTTAAGCAAGCATAAGTTGGTTTTCTAAATTTGAGACCCTGTTCTGTTTTGGAATTCAGTTCCTGTGTAGCCAAGTTTACATTCCGTGTATTAGTGATATCTTATGATGTTTCTTCTTCTGTGTGACTTATTTCAGTTAGAATCATGGTACCTGAATCCACTCATTGTGCTGCTAAGGGCCTGATGACATAGATTTCATTGCTGAGTGATACTGCTTTGTAAGTAATTACCACAACTTCTTTATCCATTTTTCACTTTCTGCGATGTTCACCTTGTACTGTAAACGAGGTTCTTGTAAACATAGGCGTCCCCAACTTTGGGGTGGCTGTGTCTTTTTGATTTTAATTTCCCTAAACTATTGGACCATAAGTGGAAGTGCCCTAGGCTCTGTTGCTTTGTTTTTTAGATGTTTCAGGAAACACCATACACTTCTCCCGAGTGTCTGTTGGCAATTTACATCCCGCCCATCAGCATAACAAGGCTCCCAGTTCTCCATGGCCTGTCCTGCCTTTCTGGATTTTACACTTTTTGCAGATGGCCCTTTTGACCGGGGGGAAGTGAGACTTCATTGTAGTGCAGATTTCCTTTGCAAGCTTGCTTGGTTGGCCAAAAAGGGCGTATGCGTTTTTTCCTGAATATATTCAGGAAAAAACGCATACGCCCTTTTTGGCCAAGTGCATCATTGTGGACGTTCTGCCTCTTTTCCTATGCTTTCAATGCAATTCCAGTCTACCTCCTGAAATCGGTTTTCTGCAATTCTGCCCCGCTTTCAAGTCCTCTTGGCAGCCTTACTTCAGTATATTTTTGGACGATAGCTGTCATTTATAACTCTGCAGGTTTGTGAATTACAGTGCCCCTGAGCTCCTATCTTCAACTCGCTTTCTTGTGAGCTGGCCGCAACACCGCAGGATGGCTTCAGGCCCTAATCTGGTTCCGGCACGGCACGCTGAGCCTTTGGTTAATTCCTCTTCCTGGTGGGAAATGAGAGTTAAATTTGCCCGTCCAGACACCTCCAGCTAGTCTCTCATTGGTTCTCCCTATTCCTGTTCATCTTCCGCAGAAATTGCAAACTGGCCCAAACAGGTGGTTAAAGGCGCTGACACTCCAAGTGGGGAGAGTGTTAGTAAAGCGTCTGGAATGTTGCACCCGAGTACCAGGGGAGGAAAACTGAGACATATTTGAACACGTCTCCCGTTCACACGGTTGATCATACTCTGGGTTCCACATGCATGTTTTAGCTGAAGGAAGAATACCTTAAACCTGGGTAGTTGAAACCCGTGGAATGGGTACCATGCAATATGACTTCAAAGGGTCTTCATTTGCTCACCGAACCTCTCCAATCCTATCACTGCTGCGTTTATGCCCCTGTACACACGCTTGATTCTCTTTTGGAGACATAGCAATCCATAGGTTTTAAGATACTTACTAGTCAGGTACATTCTTAGGCGTTTAATATGGGGTGTTGAGTCCATTTCGTTGAGCAAGGAGTAGCTCTTGTCTATTCCATATTTGGCTTAAGGAACTTTATCTGTGCTCATTTCAATCTCTGGTTTTATGCAGCACCCCAACTCACCTTTCCCCTTAAGCAAGCATAAGTTGGTTTTCTAAATTTGAGACCCTGTTCTGTATTGGAATTCAGTTCCTGTGTAGCCAAGTTTACATTCCGTGTATTACTGATATCTTATGATGTTTCTTTTTCTGTGTGACTTATTTCAGTTAGAATCATCATACCTGAATCCACTCATTGTGCTGCTAAGGGCCTGATGACATAGATTTCATTGCTGAGTGATATTGCTTTGTAAGTAAATACCACAACTTCTTTAACCATTTTTCACTTTCTGCGATGTTGAACTTGTACTGTAAACGAGGTTCTTGTAAACAGAGCCGTTCCAAACTTCGGGGTGGCTGTGTCTTTTTGATTTTAATTTCCCTAAGCTATAGGACCATAAGTGGAAGTGCCCTAGGCTCTGTTTCTTTGTTTTTTAGATGTTTCAGGAAACACCATACACTTCTCCCCAGTGTCTGTTGGCAATTTACATCCCACCCATCAGCATAACAAGGCTCCCAGTTCTCCATGGCCTGTCCTGCCTTTCTGGATTTTACACTTTTTTCAGATGGCCCTTTTGACTGGGGGGAAGTGAGACTTCATTGTAGTACAGATTTCCTTTGCAAGTTTGCTAGGTTGGCCAAAATGGCCGTATGCGTTTTTTCCTGAATATATTCAGGAAAAAACGCATACGCCCTTTTTGGCCAAGTGCATCATTGTGGACGTTCTGCCTCTTTTCCTATGCTTTCAATGCAATTCCAGTCTACCTCCTGAAATCGGTTTCCTGCAATTCTGCCCCGCTTTCAAGTCCTCTTGGCAGCCTTACTTCAGTATATTTTTGGACGATAGCTGTCATTTATAACTCTGCAGGTTTGTGAATTACAGTGCCCCTGAGCTCCATTCTTCAACTCGCTTTCTTGTGAGCTGGCCGCAACAGCGCAGGATGGCTTCAGGCCCTAATCTGGTTCTGGCACGGCACGCTGAGCCTTTGGTTAATTCCTCTTCCTGGTGGGAAATGAGAGTTAAATTTGCCCGTCCAGACACCTCCAGCTAGTCTCTCATTGGTTCTCGCTATTCCTGTTCATCTTCCGCAGAAATTGCAAACTGGGCCAAACAGGAGGTTAAAGGGACTGACTCTCCAAGTCGGGAGAGTGTTAGTAAAGCGTCTGGAATGTTGCACCCGAGTACCAGGGTACGAAAACTGAGACATATTTGAACACGTCTCCCGATCACATGGTTGATCATACTCTAGGTTCCACATGCATGTTTTAGCTGAAGGAACAATACCTTAAAACTGGGTAGTTGAAACCCGTGGAATGGGTACCATGCAATATGACTTCAAAGGGTCTTCATTTGCTCACCGAACCTCTCCAATCCTATCACTGCTGCGTTTATGCCCCTGTACACACGCTTGATTCTCTTTTGGAGACATAGCAATCCATAGGATTTAAGATACTTACTAGTCAGGTACATTCTTAGGCGTTTATTATGCGGTGTTGAGTCCATTTCGTTGAGCAAGGAGTAGCTCTTGTCTATTCCGTATTTGGCTTAAGGAACTTTATCTGTGCTCATTTCAATCTCTGCTTTTATGCAGCACCCCAACTCACCTTTCCCCTTAAGCAAGCATAAGTTGGTTTTCTAAATTTGAGACCCTGTTCTGTTCTGTAATTCAGTTCCTGTGTAGCCCAGTTTACATTCCGTGTATTAGTGATATCTTATGATGTTTCTTTTTCTGTGTGACTTATTTCAGTTAGAATCATCGTACCTGAATCCACTCATTATGCTGCTACGGGCCTGATGACATAGATTTCATTGCTGAGTGATACTGCATTGTACATAAGTACCACAAGTTCTTTATCCATTTTTCACTTTCTGTGATATTGAACTTGTACGGTAAACGAGGTTCTTGTAAACAGAGGTGTCCCAAACTTTGGGGTGGCTGTGTCTTTTTGATTTTAATTTCCCTAAACTATTGGACCATAAGTGGAAGTGCCCTACGCTCTGTTGTTTTGTTTTTTAGATGTTTCAGGAAACACCATACACTTCTCCCGAGTGTCTGTTGGCCATTTACATCCCGCCCATCAGCATAACAAGGCTCCCAGTTCTCCATGGCCTGTCCTGCCTTTCTGGATTTTACACTTTTTTCAGATGGCCCTTTTGACCGGGGGGAAGTGAGACTTCATTGTAGTGCAGATTTCCTTTGCAAGCTTGCTTGGTTGGCCAAAAAGGGCGTATGCGTTTTTTCCTGAATATATTCAGGAAAAAACGCATACGCCCTTTTTGGCCAAGTGCATCATTGTGGACGTTCTGCCTCTTTTCCTATGCTTTCAATGCAATTCCAGTCTACCTCCTGAAATCGGTTTCCTGCAATTCTGCCCCGCTTTCAAGTCCTCTTGGCAGCCTTACTTCAGTATATTTTTGGACGATAGCTGTCATTTATAACTCTGCAGGTTTGTGAATTACAGTGCCCCTGAGCTCCTTTCTTCAACTCGCTTTCTTGTGAGCTGGCCGCAACACCGCAGGATGGCTTCAGGCCCTAATCTGGTTCCGGCACGGCACGCTGAGCCTTTGGTTAATTCCTCTTCCTGGTGGGAAATGAGAGTTAAATTTGCCCGTCCAGACACCTCCAGCTAGTCTCTTATTGGTTCTCCCTATTCCTGTTCATCTTCCGCAGAAATTGCAAACTGGCCCAAACAGGTGGTTAAAGGCGCTGACACTCCACGTGGGGAGAGTGTTAGTAAAGCGTCTGGAATGTTGCACCCGAGTACCAGGGGAGGAAAACTGAGACATATTTGAACACGTCTCCCGTTCACACGGTTGATCATACTCTGGGTTCCACATGCATGTTTTAGCTGAAGGAAGAATACCTTAAACCTGGGTAGTTGAAACCCGTGGAATGGGTACCATGCAATATGACTTCAAAGGGTCTTCATTTGCTCACCGAACCTCTCCAATCCTATCACTGCTGCGTTTATGCCCCTGTACACACGCTTGATTCTCTTTTGGAGACATAGCAATCCATAGGTTTTAAGATACTTACTAGTCAGGTACATTCTTAGGCGTTTAATATGGGGTGTTGAGTCCATTTCGTTGAGCAAGGAGTAGCTCTTGTCTATTCCATATTTGGCTTAAGGAACTTTATCTGTGCTCATTTCAATCTCTGGTTTTATGCAGCACCCCAACTCACCTTTCCCCTTAAGCAAGCATAAGTTGGTTTTCTAAATTTGAGACCCTGTTCTGTATTGGAATTCAGTTCCTGTGTAGCCAAGTTTACATTCCGTGTATTACTGATATCTTATGATGTTTCTTTTTCTGTGTGACTTATTTCAGTTAGAATCATCGTACCTGAATCCACTCATTGTGCTGCTACGGGCCTGATGACATAGATTTCACTGCTGAGTGATATTGCTTTGTAAGTAAATACCACAACTTCTTTAACCATTTTTCACTTTCTGCGATGTTGAACTTGTACTGTAAACGAGGTTCTTGTAAACAGAGCCGTTCCAAACTTCGGGGTGGCTGTGTCTTTTTGATTTTAATTTCCCTAAGCTATAGGACCATAAGTGGAAGTGCCCTAGGCTCTGTTTCTTTGTTTTTTAGATGTTTCAGGAAACACCATACACTTCTCCCGAGTGTCTGTTGGCAATTTACATCCCACCCATCAGCATAACAAGGCTCCCAGTTCTCCATGGCCTGTCCTGCCTTTCTGGATTTTACACTTTTTTCAGATGGCCCTTTTGACCGGGGGGAAGTGAGACTTCATTGTAGTACAGATTTCCTTTGCAAGTTTGCTTGGTTGGCCAAAATGGGCGTATGCGTTTTTTCCTGAATATATTCAGGAAAAAACGCATACGCCCTTTTTGGCCAAGTGCATCATTGTGGACGTTCTGCCTCTTTTCCTATGCTTTCAATGCAATTCCAGTCTACCTCCTGAAATCGGTTTCCTGCAATTCTGCCCCGCTTTCAAGTCCTCTTGGCAGCCTTACTTCAGTATATTTTTGGACGATAGCTGTCATTTATAACTCTGCAGGTTTGTGAATTACAGTGCCCCTGAGCTCCTATCTTCAACTCGCTTTCTTGTGAGCTGGCCGCAACACCGCAGGATGGCTTCAGGCCCTAATCTGGTTCCGGCACGGCATGCTGAGCCTTTGGTTAATTCCTCTTCCTGGTGGGAAATGAGAGTTAAATTTGCCCGTCCAGACACCTCCAGCTAGTCTCTCATTGGTTCTCGCTATTCCTGTTCATCTTCCGCAGAAATTGCAAACTGGGCCAAACAGGAGGTTAAAGGGACTGACTCTCCAAGTCGGGAGAGTGTTAGTAAAGCGTCTGGAATGTTGCACCCGAGTACCAGGGTACGAAAACTGAGACATATTTGAACACGTCTCCCGATCACATGGTTGATCATACTCTAGGTTCCACATGCATGTTTTAGCTGAAGGAACAATACCTTAAAACTGGGTAGTTGAAACCCGTGGAATGGGTACCATGTAATATGACTTCAAAGGGTCTTCATTTGCTCACCGAACCTCTCCAATCCTATCACTGCTGCGTTTATGCCCCTGTACACACGCTTGATTCTCCTTTGGAGACATAGCAATCCATAGGTTTTAAGATACTTACTAGTAAGTTACATTTTTAGTCGTTGAATATGGGGTGTTGAGTCCATTTCGTTGAGCAAGGAGTAGCTCTTGTCTATTCCATATTTGGCTTAACGAACTTTATCTGTGCTCATTTCAATCTCTGGTTTTATGCAGCACCCCAACTCACCTTTACCCTTAAACAAGCATAAGTTGGTTTTCTAAATTTGAGACCCTGTTCTGTTCTGTAATTCAGTTCCTGTGTAGCCAAGTTTACATTCCGTGTATTACTGATATCTTATGATGTTTCTTTTTCTGTGTGACTTATTTCAGTTAGAATCATCGTACCTGAATCCACTCATTATGCTGCTACGGGCCTGATGACATAGATTTCATTGCTGAGTGATACTGCATTGTACGTAAGTACCACAAGTTCTTTATCCATTTTTCACTTTCTGTGATATTGAACTTGTACGGTAAACGACGTTCTTGTAAACAGAGGCGTCCCAAACTTTGGGGTGGCTGTGTCTTTTTGATTTTAATTTCCCTAAGCTATAGGACCATAAGTGGAAGTGCCCTAGGCTCTGTTGCTTTGTTTTTTAGATGTTTCAGGAAACACCATACACTTCTCCCGAGTGTCTGTTGGCAATTTACATCCCGCCCATCAGCATAACAAGGCTCCCAGTTCTCCATGGCCTGTCCTGCCTTTCTGGATTTTACACTTTTTGCAGATGGCCCTTTTGACCGGGGGGAAGTGAGACTTCATTGTAGTGCAGATTTCCTTTGCAAGCTTGCTTGGTTGGCCAAAAAGGGCGTATGCGTTTTTTCCTGAATATATTCAGGAAAAAACGCATACGCCCTTTTTGGCCAAGTGCATCATTGTGGACGTTCTGCCTCTTTTCCTATGCTTTCAATGCAATTCCAGTCTACCTCCTGAAATCGGTTTCCTGCAATTCTGCCCCGCTTTCAAGTCCTCTTGGCAGCCTTACTTCAGTATATTTTTGGACGATAGCTGTCATTTATAACTCTGCAGGTTTGTGAATTACAGTGCCCCTGAGCTCCTTTCTTCAACTCGCTTTCTTGTGAGCTGGCCGCAACACCGCAGGATGGCTTCAGGCCCTAATCTGGTTCCGGCACGGCACGCTGAGCCTTTGGTTAATTCCTCTTCCTGGTGGGAAATGAGAGTGAAATTTGCCCGTCCAGACACCTCCAGCTAGTCTCTCATTGGTTCTCCCTATTCCTGTTCATCTTCCGCAGATATTGCAAACTGGGCCAAACAGGAGGTTAAAGGGACTGACTCTCCAAGTCGGGAGAGTGTTAGTAAAGCATCTGGAATGTTGCACCCAAGTACCAGGGTACGAAAACTGAGACATATTTGAACACGTCTCCCGATCACATGGTTGATCATACTCTAGGTTCCTCATGCATGTTTTAGCTGAAGGAACAATACCTTAAAACTGGGTAGTTGAAACCCGTGGAATGGGTACCATGCAATATGACTTCAAAGGGTCTTCATTTGCTCACCGAACCTCTCCAATCCTATCACTGCTGCGTTTATGCCCCTGTACACACGCTTGATTCTCTTTTGGAGACATAGCAATCCATAGGTTTTAAGATACTTACTAGTCAGGTACATTCTTAGGCGTTTAATATGGGGTGTTGAGTCCATTTCGTTGAGCAAGGAGTAGCTCTTGTCTATTCCATATTTGGCTTAAGGAACTTTATCTGTGCTCATTTCAATCTCTGGTTTTATGCAGCACCCCATCTCACCTTTCCCCTTAAGCAAGCATATGTTGGTTTTCTAAATTTGAGACCCTGTTCTGTATTGGAATTCAGTTCCTGTGTAGCCAAGTTTACATTCCGTGTATTACTGATATCTTATGATGTTTCTTTTTCTGTGTGACTTATTTCAGTTAGAATCATCATACCTGAATCCACTCATTGTGCTGCTAAGGGCCTGATGACATAGATTTCATTGCTGAGTGATATTGCTTTGTAAGTAAATACCACAACTTCTTTAACCATTTTTCACTTTCTGCGATGTTGAACTTGTACTGTAAACGAGGTTCTTGTAAACAGAGCCGTTCCAAACTGCGGGGTGGCTGTGTCTTTTTGATTTTAATTTCCCTATGCTATAGGACCATAAGTGGAAGTGCCCTAGGCTCTGTTGCTTTGTTTTTTAGATGTTTCAGGAAACACCATACACTTCTCCCGAGTGTCTGTTGGCAATTTACATCCCACCCATCAGCATAACAAGGCTCCCAGTTCTCCATGGCCTGTCCTGCCTTTCTGGATTTTACACTTTTTTCAGATGGCCCTTTTGACCGGGGGGAAGTGAGACTTCATTGTAGTGCAGATTTCCTTTGCAAGTTTGCTTGGTTGGCCAAAATGGCCGTATGAGTTTTTTCCTGAATATATTCAGGAAAAAACGCATACGCCCTTTTTGGCTAAGTGCATCATTGTGCACGTTCTGCCTCTTTTCCTATGCTTTCAATGCAATTCCAGTCTACCTCCTGAAATCGGTTTCCTGCAATTCTGCCCCGCTTTCAAGTCCTCTTGGCAGCCTTACTTCAGTATATTTTTGGACGATAGCTGTCATTTATAACTCTGCAGGTTTGTGAATTACAGTGCCCCTGAGCTCCATTCTTCAACTCGCTTTCTTGTGAGCTGGCCGCAACAGCACAGGATGGCTTCAGGCCCTAATCTGGTTCCGGCACGGCACGCTGAGCCTTTGGTTAACTCCTCTTCCTGGTGGGAAATGAGAGTTAAATTTGCCCGTCCAGACACCTCCAGCTAGTCTCTCATTGGTTCTCGCTATTCCTGTTCATCTTCCGCAAAAATTGCAAACTGGGCCAAACAGGAGGTTAAAGGAACTGACTCTCCAAGTGGGGAGAGTGTTAGTAAAGCGTCTGGAATGTTGCACCCGAGTACCAGGGTACGAAAACTGAGACATATTTGAACACGTCTCCCGATCACATGGTTGATCATACTCTAGGTTCCACATGCATGTTTTAGCTGAAGGAACAATACCTTAAAACTGGGTAGTTGAAACCCGTGGAATGGGTACCATGCAATATGACTTCAAAGGGTCTTCATTTGCTCACCGAACCTCTCCAATCCTATCACTGCTGCGTTTATGCCCCTGTACACACGCTTGATTCTCTTTTGGAGACATAGCAATCCATAGGATTTAAGATACTTACTAGTCAGGTACATTCTTAGGCGTTTATTATGCGGTGTTGAGTCCATTTCGTTGAGCAAGGAGTAGCTCTTGTCTATTCCGTATTTGGCTTAAGGAACTTTATCTGTGCTCATTTCAATCTCTGCTTTTACGCAGCACCCCAACTCACCTTTCCCCTTAAGCAAGCATAAGTTGGTTTTCTAAATTTGAGACCCTGTTCTGTTCTGTAATTCAGTTCCAGTGTAGCCCAGTTTACATTCCGTGTATTAGTGATATCTTATGATGTTTCTTTTTCTGTGTGACTTATTTCAGTTAGAATCATCGTACCTGAATCCACTCATTATGGTGCTACGGGCCTGATGACATAGATTTCATTGCTGAGTGATACTGCATTGTACATAAGTACCACAAGTTCTTTATCCATTTTTCACTTTCTGTGATATTGAACTTGTACGGTAAACGAGGTTCTTGTAAACAGAGGTGTCCCAAACTTTGGGGTGGCTGTGTCTTTTTGATTTTAATTTCCCTAAACTATTGGACCATAAGTGGAAGTGCCGTAGGCTCTGTTGCTTTGTTTTTTAGATGTTTCAGGAAACACCATACACTTCTCCCGAGTGTCTGTTGGCAATTTACATCCCGCCCATCAGCATAACAAGGCTCCCAGTTCTCCATGGCCTGTCCTGCCTTTCTGGATTTTACACTTTTTTCAGATGGCCCTTTTGACCGGGGGGAAGTGAGACTTCATTGTAGAGCAGATTTCCTTTGCAAGCTTGCTTGGTTGGCCAAAAAGGGCGTATGCGTTTTTTCCTGAATATATTCAGGAAAAAACGCATACGCCCTTTTTGGCCAAGTGCATCATTGTGGACGTTCTGCCTCTTTTCCTATGCTTTCAATGCAATTCCAGTCTACCTCCTGAAATCGGTTTCCTGCAATTCTGCCCCGCTTTCAAGTCCTCTTGGCAGCCTTACTTCAGTATATTTTTGGACGATAGCTGTCATTTATAACTCTGCAGGTTTGTGAATTACAGTGCCCCTGAGCTCCTATCTTCAACTCGCTTTCTTGTGAGCTGGCCGCAACACCGCAGGATGGCTTCAGGCCCTAATCTGGTTCCGGCATGGCACGCTGAGCCTTTGGTTAATTCCTCTTCCTGGTGGGAAATGAGAGTTAAATTTGCCCGTCCAGACACCTCCAGCTAGTCTCTCATTGGTTCTCGCTATTCCTGTTCATCTTCTGCAGAAATTGCAAACTGGCCCAAACAGGTGGTTAAAGGCGCTGACACTCCAAGGGGGAGAGTGTTAGTAAAGCGTCTGGAATGTTGCACCCGAGTACCAGGGGAGGAAAACTGAGACATATTTGAACACGTCTCCCGTTCACACGGTTGATCATACTCTGGGTTCCACATGCATGTTTTAGCTGAAGGAAGAATACCTTAAACCTGGGTAGTTGAAACCCGTGGAATGGGTACCATGCAATATGACTTCAAAGGGTCTTCATTTGCTCACCGAACCTCTCCAATCCTATCACTGCTGCGTTTATGCCCCTGTACACACGCTTGATTCTCTTTTGGAGACATAGCAATCCATAGGTTTTAAGATACTTACTAGTCAGGTACATTCTTAGGCGTTTAATATGGGGTGTTGAGTCCATTTCGTTGAGCAAGGAGTAGCTCTTGTCTATTCCATATTTGGCTTAAGGAACTTTATCTGTGCTCATTTCAATCTCTGGTTTTATGCAGCACCCCAACTCACCTTTCCCCTTAAGCAAGCATAAGTTGGTTTTCTAAATTTGAGACCCTGTTCTGTATTGGAATTCAGTTCCTGTGTAGCCAAGTTTCCATTCCGTGTATTACTGATATCTTATGATGTTTCTTTTTCTGTGTGACTTATTTCAGTTAGAATCATCACACCTGAATCCACTCATTGTGCTGCTAAGGGCCTGATGACATAGATTTCATTGCTGAGTGATATTGCTTTGTAAGTAAATACCACAACTTCTTTAACCATTTTTCAATTTCTGCGATGTTGAACTTGTACTGTAAACGAGGTTCTTGTAAACAGAGCCGTTCCAAACTTCGGGGTGGCTGTGTCTTTTTGATTTTAATTTCCCTAAGCTATAGGACCATAAGTGGAAGTGCCCTAGGCTCTGTTGCTTTGTTTTTTAGATGTTTCAGGAAACACCATACACTTCTCCCGAGTGTCTGTTGGCAATTTACATCCCACCCATCAGCATAACAAGGCTCCCAGTTCTCCATGGCCTGTCCTGCCTTTCTGGATTTTACACTTTTTTCAGATGGCCCTTTTGACCGGGGGGAAGTGAGACTTCATTGTAGTACAGATTTCCTTTGCAAGTTTGCTTGGTTGGCCAAAATGGGCGTATGCGTTTTTTCCTGAATATATTCAGGAAAAAACGCATACGCCCTTTTTGGCCAAGTGCATCATTGTGGACGTTCTGCCTCTTTTCCTATGCTTTCAATGCAATTCCAGTCTACCTCCTGAAATCGGTTTCCTGCAATTCTGCCCCGCTTTCAAGTCCTCTTGGCAGCCTTACTTCAGTATATTTTTGGACGATAGCTGTCATTTATAACTCTGCAGGTTTGAGAATTACAGTGCCCCTGAGCTCCATTCTTCAACTCGCTTTCTTGTGAGCTGGCCGCAACAGCGCAGGATGGCTTCAGGCCCTAATCTGGTTCCGGCACAGCACGCTGAGCCTTTGGTTAATTCCTCTTCCTGGTGGGAAATGAGAGTTAAATTTGCCCGTCCAGACACCTCCAGCTAGTCTCTCATTGGTTCTCGCTATTCCTGTTCATCTTCCGCAGAAATTGCAAACTGGGCCAAACAGGAGGTTAAAGGGACTGACTCTCCAAGTCGGGAGAGTGTTAGTAAAGCGTCTGGAATGTTGCACCCGAGTACCAGGGTACGAAAACTGAGACATATTTGAACACGTCTCCCGATCACATGGTTGATCATACTCTAGGTTCCACATGCATGTTTTAGCTGAAGGAACAATACCTTAAAACTGGGTAGTTGAAACCCGTGGAATGGGTACCATGCAATATGACTTCAAAGGGTCTTCATTTGCTCACCGAACCTCTCCAATCCTATCACTGCTGCGTTTATGCCCCTGTACACACGCTTGATTCTCTTTTGGAGACATAGCAATCCATAGGTTTTAAGATACTTACTAGTCAGGTACATTCTTAGGCGTTTAATATGGGGTGTTGAGTCCATTTCGTTGAGCAAGGAGTAGCTCTTGTCTATTCCATATTTGGCTTAAGGAACTTTATCTGTGCTCATTTCAATCTCTGGTTTTATGCAGCACCCCATCTCACCTTTCCCCTTAAGCAAGCATATGTTGGTTTTCTAAATTTGAGACCCTGTTCTGTATTGGAATTCAGTTCCTGTGTAGCCAAGTTTACATTCCGTGTATTACTGATATCTTATGATGTTTCTTTTTCTGTGTGACTTATTTCAGTTAGAATCATCATACCTGAATCCACTCATTGTGCTGCTAAGGGCCTGATGACATAGATTTCATTGCTGAGTGATATTGCTTTGTAAGTAAATACCACAACTTCTTTAACCATTTTTCACTTTCTGCGATGTTGAACTTGTACTGTAAACGAGGTTCTTGTAAACAGAGCCGTTCCAAACTGCGGGGTGGCTGTGTCTTTTTGATTTTAATTTCCCTATGCTATAGGACCATAAGTGGAAGTGCCCTAGGCTCTGTTGCTTTGTTTTTTAGATGTTTCAGGAAACACCATACACTTCTCCCGAGTGTCTGTTGGCAATTTACATCCCACCCATCAGCATAACAAGGCTCCCAGTTCTCCATGGCCTGTCCTGCCTTTCTGGATTTTACACTTTTTTCAGATGGCCCTTTTGACCGGGGGGAAGTGAGACTTCATTGTAGTACAGATTTCCTTTGCAAGTTTGCTTGGTTGGCCAAAATGGGCGTATGCGTTTTTTCCTGAATATATTCAGGAAAAAACGCATACGCCCTTTTTGGCCAAGTGCATCATTGTGGACGTTCTGCCTCTTTTCCTATGCTTTCAATGCAATTCCAGTCTACCTCCTGAAATCGGTTTCCTGCAATTCTGCCCCGCTTTCAAGTCCTCTTGGCAGCCTTACTTCAGTATATTTTTGGACGATAGCTGTCATTTATAACTCTGCAGGTTTGAGAATTACAGTGCCCCTGAGCTCCATTCTTCAACTCGCTTTCTTGTGAGCTGGCCGCAACAGCGCAGGATGGCTTCAGGCCCTAATCTGGTTCCGGCACAGCACGCTGAGCCTTTGGTTAATTCCTCTTCCTGGTGGGAAATGAGAGTTAAATTTGCCCGTCCAGACACCTCCAGCTAGTCTCTCATTGGTTCTCGCTATTCCTGTTCATCTTCCGCAGAAATTGCAAACTGGGCCAAACAGGAGGTTAAAGGGACTGACTCTCCAAGTCGGGAGAGTGTTAGTAAAGCGTCTGGAATGTTGCACCCGAGTACCAGGGTACGAAAACTGAGACATATTTGAACACGTCTCCCGATCACATGGTTGATCATACTCTAGGTTCCACATGCATGTTTTAGCTGAAGGAACAATACCTTAAAACTGGGTAGTTGAAACCCGTGGAATGGGTACCATGCAATATGACTTCAAAGGGTCTTCATTTGCTCACCGAACCTCTCCAATCCTATCACTGCTGCGTTTATGCCCCTGTACACACGCTTGATTCTCTTTTGGAGACATAGCAATCCATAGGTTTTAAGATACTTACTAGTCAGGTACATTCTTAGGCGTTTAATATGGGGTGTTGAGTCCATTTCGTTGAGCAAGGAGTAGCTCTTGTCTATTCCATATTTGGCTTAAGGAACTTTATCTGTGCTCATTTCAATCTCTGGTTTTATGCAGCACCCCATCTCACCTTTCCCCTTAAGCAAGCATATGTTGGTTTTCTAAATTTGAGACCCTGTTCTGTATTGGAATTCAGTTCCTGTGTAGCCAAGTTTACATTCCGTGTATTACTGATATCTTATGATGTTTCTTTTTCTGTGTGACTTATTTCAGTTAGAATCATCATACCTGAATCCACTCATTGTGCTGCTAAGGGCCTGATGACATAGATTTCATTGCTGAGTGATATTGCTTTGTAAGTAAATACCACAACTTCTTTAACCATTTTTCACTTTCTGCGATGTTGAACTTGTACTGTAAACGAGGTTCTTGTAAACAGAGCCGTTCCAAACTGCGGGGTGGCTGTGTCTTTTTGATTTTAATTTCCCTATGCTATAGGACCATAAGTGGAAGTGCCCTAGGCTCTGTTGCTTTGTTTTTTAGATGTTTCAGGAAACACCATACACTTCTCCCGAGTGTCTGTTGGCAATTTACATCCCACCCATCAGCATAACAAGGCTCCCAGTTCTCCATGGCCTGTCCTGCCTTTCTGGATTTTACACTTTTTTCAGATGGCCCTTTTGACCGGGGGGAAGTGAGACTTCATTGTAGTACAGATTTCCTTTGCAAGTTTGCTTGGTTGGCCAAAATGGCCGTATGAGTTTTTTCCTGAATATATTCAGGAAAAAACGCATACGCCCTTTTTGGCTAAGTGCATCATTGTGCACGTTCTGCCTCTTTTCCTATGCTTTCAATGCAATTCCAGTCTACCTCCTGAAATCGGTTTCCTGCAATTCTGCCCCGCTTTCAAGTCCTCTTGGCAGCCTTACTTCAGTATATTTTTGGACGATAGCTGTCATTTATAACTCTGCAGGTTTGTGAATTACAGTGCCCCTGAGCTCCATTCTTCAACTCGCTTTCTTGTGAGCTGGCCGCAACAGCACAGGATGGCTTCAGGCCCTAATCTGGTTCCGGCACGGCACGCTGAGCTTTTGGTTAACTCCTCTTCCTGGTGGGAAATGAGAGTTAAATTTGCCCGTCCAGACACCTCCAGCTAGTCTCTCATTGGTTCTCGCTATTCCTGTTCATCTTCCGCAGAAATTGCAAACTGGGCCAAACAGGAGGTTAAAGGCACTGACTCTCCAAGTGGGGAGAGTGTTAGTAAAGCGTCTGGAATGTTGCACCCGAGTACCAGGGTACGAAAACTGAGACATATTTGAACACGTCTCCCGATCACATGGTTGATCATACTCTAGGTTCCACATGCATGTTTTAGCTGAAGGAACAATACCTTAAAACTGGGTAGTTGAAACCCGTGGAATGGGTACCATGCAATATGACTTCAAAGGGTCTTCATTTGCTCACCGAACCTCTCCAATCCTATCACTGCTGCGTTTATGCCCCTGTACACACGCTTGATTCTCTTTTGGAGACATAGCAATCCATAGGATTTAAGATACTTACTAGTCAGGTACATTCTTAGGCGTTTATTATGCGGTGTTGAGTCCATTTCGTTGAGCAAGGAGTAGCTCTTGTCTATTCCGTATTTGGCTTAAGGAACTTTATCTGTGCTCATTTCAATCTCTGCTTTTACGCAGCACCCCAACTCACCTTTCCCCTTAAGCAAGCATAAGTTGGTTTTCTAAATTTGAGACCCTGTTCTGTTCTGTAATTCAGTTCCAGTGTAGCGCAGTTTACATTCCGTGTATTAGTGATATCTTATGATGTTTCTTTTTCTGTGTGACTTATTTCAGTTAGAATCATCGTACCTGAATCCACTCATTATGGTGCTACGGGCCTGATGACATAGATTTCATTGCTGAGTGATACTGCATTGTACATAAGTACCACAAGTTCTTTATCCATTTTTCACTTTCTGTGATATTGAACTTGTACGGTAAACGAGGTTCTTGTAAACAGAGGTGTCCCAAACTTTGGGGTGGCTGTGTCTTTTTGATTTTAATTTCCCTAAACTATTGGACCATAAGTGGAAGTGCCGTAGGCTCTGTTGCTTTGTTTTTTAGATGTTTCAGGAAACACCATACACTTCTCCCGAGTGTCTGTTGGCAATTTACATCCCGCCCATCAGCATAACAAGGCTCCCAGTTCTCCATGGCCTGTCCTGCCTTTCTGGATTTTACACTTTTTTCAGATGGCCCTTTTGACCGGGGGGAAGTGAGACTTCATTGTAGTGCAGATTTCCTTTGCAAGCTTGCTTGGTTGGCCAAAAAGGGCGTATGCGTTTTTTCCTGAATATATTCAGGAAAAAACGCATACGCCCTTTTTGGCCAAGTGCATCATTGTGGACGTTCTGCCTCTTTTCCTATGCTTTCAATGCAATTCCAGTCTACCTCCTGAAATCGGTTTCCTGCAATTCTGCCCCGCTTTCAAGTCCTCTTGGCAGCCTTACTTCAGTATATTTTTGGACGATAGCTGTCATTTATAACTCTGCAGGTTTGTGAATTACAGTGCCCCTGAGCTCCTATCTTCAACTCGCTTTCTTGTGAGCTGGCCGCAACACCGCAGGATGGCTTCAGGCCCTAATCTGGTTCCGGCACGGCACGCTGAGCCTTTGGTTAATTCCTCTTCCTGGTGGGAAATGAGAGTTAAATTTGCCCGTCCAGACACCTCCAGCTAGTCTCTCATTGGTTCTCGCTATTCCTGTTCATCTTCTGCAGAAATTGCAAACTGGGCCAAACAGGTGGTTAAAGGCGCTGACACTCCAAGGGGGAGAGTGTTAGTAAAGCGTCTGGAATGTTGCACCCGAGTACCAGGGGAGGAAAACTGAGACATATTTGAACACGTCTCCCGTTCACACGGTTGATCATACTCTGGGTTCCACATGCATGTTTTAGCTGAAGGAAGAATACCTTAAACCTGGGTAGTTGAAACCCGTGGAATGGGTACCATGCAATATGACTTCAAAGGGTCTTCATTTGCTCACCGAACCTCTCCAATCCTATCACTGCTGCGTTTATGCCCCTGTACACACGCTTGATTCTCTTTTGGAGACATAGCAATCCATAGGTTTTAAGATACTTACTAGTCAGGTACATTCTTAGGCGTTTAATATGGGGTGTTGAGTCCATTTCGTTGAGCAAGGAGTAGCTCTTGTCTATTCCATATTTGGCTTAAGGAACTTTATCTGTGCTCATTTCAATCTCTGGTTTTATGCAGCACCCCAACTCACCTTTCCCCTTAAGCAAGCATAAGTTGGTTTTCTAAATTTGAGACCCTGTTCTGTATTGGAATTCAGTTCCTGTGTAGCCAAGTTTCCATTCCGTGTATTACTGATATCTTATGATGTTTCTTTTTCTGTGTGACTTATTTCAGTTAGAATCATCACACCTGAATCCACTCATTGTGCTGCTAAGGGCCTGATGACATAGATTTCATTGCTGAGTGATATTGCTTTGTAAGTAAATACCACAACTTCTTTAACCATTTTTCAATTTCTGCGATGTTGAACTTGTACTGTAAACGAGGTTCTTGTAAACAGAGCCGTTCCAAACTTCGGGGTGACTGTGTCTTTTTGATTTTAATTTCCCTAAGCTATAGGACCATAAGTGGAAGTGCCCTAGGCTCTGTTGCTTTGTTTTTTAGATGTTTCAGGAAACACCATACACTTCTCCCGAGTGTCTGTTGGCAATTTACATCCCACCCATCAGCATAACAAGGCTCCCAGTTCTCCATGGCCTGTCCTGCCTTTCTGGATTTTACACTTTTTTCAGATGGCCCTTTTGACCGGGGGGAAGTGAGACTTCATTGTAGTACAGATTTCCTTTGCAAGTTTGCTTGGTTGGCCAAAATGGGCGTATGCGTTTTTTCCTGAATATATTCAGGAAAAAACGCATACGCCCTTTTTGGCCAAGTGCATCATTGTGGACGTTCTGCCTCTTTTCCTATGCTTTCAATGCAATTCCAGTCTACCTCCTGAAATCGGTTTCCTGCAATTCTGCCCCGCTTTCAAGTCCTCTTGGCAGCCTTACTTCAGTATATTTTTGGACGATAGCTGTCATTTATAACTCTGCAGGTTTGAGAATTACAGTGCCCCTGAGCTCCATTCTTCAACTCGCTTTCTTGTGAGCTGGCCGCAACAGCGCAGGATGGCTTCAGGCCCTAATCTGGTTCCGGCACAGCACGCTGAGCCTTTGGTTAATTCCTCTTCCTGGTGGGAAATGAGAGTTAAATTTGCCCGTCCAGACACCTCCAGCTAGTCTCTCATTGGTTCTCGCTATTCCTGTTCATCTTCCGCAGAAATTGCAAACTGGGCCAAACAGGAGGTTAAAGGGACTGACTCTCCAAGTCGGGAGAGTGTTAGTAAAGCGTCTGGAATGTTGCACCCGAGTACCAGGGTACGAAAACTGAGACATATTTGAACACGTCTCCCGATCACATGGTTGATCATACTCTAGGTTCCACATGCATGTTTTAGCTGAAGGAACAATACCTTAAAACTGGGTAGTTGAAACCCGTGGAATGGGTACCATGTAATATGACTTCAAAGGGTCTTCATTTGCTCACCGAACCTCTCCAATCCTATCACTGCTGCGTTTATGCCCCTGTACACACGCTTGATTCTCCTTTGGAGACATAGCAATCCATAGGTTTTAAGATACTTACTAGTAAGTTACATTTTTAGTCGTTGAATATGGGGTGTTGAGTCCATTTCGTTGAGCAAGGAGTAGCTCTTGTCTATTCCATATTTGGCTTAACGAACTTTATCTGTGCTCATTTCAATCTCTGGTTTTATGCAGCACCCCAACTCACCTTTACCCTTAAACAAGCATAAGTTGGTTTTCTAAATTTGAGACCCTGTTCTGTTCTGTAATTCAGTTCCTGTGTAGCCAAGTTTACATTCCGTGTATTACTGATATCTTATGATGTTTCTTTTTCTGTGTGACTTATTTCAGTTAGAATCATCGTACCTGAATCCACTCATTGTGCTGCTACGGGCCTGATGACATAGATTTCACTGCTGAGTGATACTGCATTGTACGTAAGTACCACAAGTTCTTTATCCATTTTTCACTTTCTGTGATATTGAACTTGTACGGTAAACGAGGTTCTTGTAAACAGAGGCGTCCCAAACATTGGGGTGGCTATATCTTTTTGATTTTAATTGCCCTAAGCTATAGGACCATAAGTGGAAGTGCCCTAGGCTCTGTTGCTTTGTTTTTTAGACGTTTCAGGAAACACCATACACTTCTCCCGAGTGTCTGTTGGCAATTTACATCCCGCCCATCAGCATAACAAGGCTCCCAGTTCTCCATTGCCTGTCCTGCCTTTCTGGATTTTACACTTTTTTCAGATGGTCCTTTTGACCGGGAGGAAGTGAGACTTCATTGTAGTGCAGATTTCCTTTGCAAGCTTGCTTGGTTGGCCAAAAAGGGCGTATGCGTTTTTTCCTGAATATATTCAGGAAAAAACGCATACGCCCTTTTTGGCCAAGTGCATCATTGTGGACGTTCTGCCTCTTTTCCTATGCTTTCAATGCAATTCCAGTCTACCTCCTGAAATCGGTTTCCTGCAATTCTGCCCCGCTTTCAAGTCCTCTTGGCAGCCTTACTTCAGTATATTTTTGGACGATAGTTGTCATTTATAACTCTGCAGGTTTGTGAATTACAGTGCCCCTGAGCTCCTTTCTTCAACTCGCTTTCTTGTGAGCTGGCCGCAACACCGCAGGATGACTTCAGGCCCTCATCTTGTTCTGGCACGGCACGCTGAGCCTTTGGTTATTTCCTCTTCCTGGTGGGAAATGAGAGTTAAATTTGCCCGTCCAGACACCTCCAGCTAGTCTCTCATTGGTTCTCGCTATTCCTGTTCATCTTCCGCAGAAATTGCAAATTGGGCCAAACAGGAGGTTAAAGGGACTGACTCTCCAAGTCGGGAGAGTGTTAGTAAAGCGTCTGGAATGTTGCACCCTTGTACCAGGGTACGAAAACTGAGACATATTTGAACACGTCTCCCGATCACATGGTTGATCATACTCTAGGTTCCACATGCATGTTTTAGCTGAAGGAAGAATACCTTAAACCTGGGTAGTTGAAACCCGTGGAATGGGTACCATGCAATATGACTTCAAAGGGTCTTCATTTGCTCACCGAACCTCTCCAATCCTATCACTGCTGCGTTTATGTCCCTGTACACATGCTTGATTCTCTTTCGGAGACATAGCAATCCATAGGTTTTAAGATACTTAAGAGTCAGGTACATTCTTAGGCGTTTAATATGGGGTGTTGAGTCCATTTCATTGAGCAAGGAGTAGCTCTTGTCTATTCCATATTTGGCTTAAGGAACTTTATCTGTGCTCATTTCAATCTCTGGTTTTATGCAGCACCCCAACTCACCTTTACCCTTAAACAAGCATAAGTTGGTTTTCTAAATTTGAGACCCTGTTCTGTTCTGTAATTCAGTTCCTGTGTAGCCAAGTTTACATTCCGTGTATTACTGATATCTTATGATGTTTCTTTTTCTGTGTGACTTATTTCAGTTAGAATCATCGTACCTGAATCCACTCATTGTGCTGCTACGGGCCTGATGACATAGATTTCACTGCTGAGTGATACTGCATTGTACGTAAGTACCACAAGTTCTTTATCCATTTTTCACTTTCTGTGATATTGAACTTGTACGGTAAACGAGGTTCTTGTAAACAGAGGCGTCCCAAACATTGGGGTGTCTGTATCTTTTTGAGTTTAATTTCCCAAAGCCATAGGACCATAAGTGGAAGTGCCCTAGGCTCTGTTGCTTTGTTTTTTAGATGTTTCAGGAAACACCATACACTTCTCCCGAGTGTCTGTTGGTAATTTACATCCCGCCCATCAGCATAACAAGGCTCCCAGTTCTCCATGGCCTGTCCTGCCTTTCTGGATTTTACACTTTTTTCAGATGGCCCTTTTGACCGGGGGGAAGTGAGACTTCATTGTAGTACAGATTTCCTTTGCAAGCTTGCTTGGTTGGCCAAAAAGGGCGTATGCGTTTTTTCCTGAATATATTCAGGAAAAAACGCATACGCCCTTTTTGGCCAAGTGCATCATTGTGGACGTTCTGCCTCTTTTCCTATGCTTTCAATGCAATTCCAGTCTACCTCCTGAAATCGGTTTCCTGCAATTCTGCCCCGCTTTCAAGTCCTCTTGGCAGCCTTACTTCAGTATATTTTTGGACGATAGTTGTCATTTATAACTCTGCAGGTTTGTGAATTACAGTGCCCCTGAGCTCCTTTCTTCAACTCGCTTTCTTGTGAGCTGGCCGCAACACCGCAGGATGGCTTCAGGCCCTAATCTGGTTCCGGCACGGCACGCTGAGCCTTTGGTTATTTCCTCTTCCTGGTGGGAAATGAGAGTTAAATTTGCCCTTCCAGACACCTCCAGCTAGTCTCTCATTGGTTCTCGCTATTCCTGTTCATCTTCCGCAGAAATTGCAAACTGGGCCAAACAGGAGGTTAAAGGGACTGACTCTCCAAGTGGGGAGAGTGTTAGTAAAGCGTCTGGAATGTTGCACCCGAGTACCAGGGTACGAAAACTGAGACATATTTGAACACGTCTCCCGATCACATGGTTGATCATACTCTAGGTTCCACATGCATGTTTTAGCTGAAGGAAGAATACCTTAAACCTGGGTAGTTGAAACCCGTGGAATGGGTACCATGCAATATGACTTCAAAGGGTCTTCATTTGCTCACCGAACCTCTCCAATCCTATCACTGCTGCGTTTATGTCCCTGTACACATGCTTGATTCTCTTTCGGAGACATAGCAATCCATAGGTTTTAAGATACTTAAGAGTCAGGTACATTCTTAGGCGTTTAATATGCGGTGTTGAGTCCATTTCGTTGAGCAAGGAGTAGCTCTTGTCTATTCCATATTTGGCTTAAGGAACTTTATCTGTGCTCATTTCAATCTCTGGTTTTATGCAGCACCCCAACTCACCTTTACCCTTAAACAAGCATAAGTTGGTTTTCTAAATTTGAGACCCTGTTCTGTTCTGTAATTCAGTTCCTGTGTAGCCAAGTTTACATTCCGTGTATTACTGATATCTTATGATGTTTCTTTTTCTGTGTGACTTATTTCAGTTAGAATCATCGTACCTGAATCCACTCATTGTGCTGCTACGGGCCTGATGACATAGATTTCACTGCTGAGTGATACTGCATTGTACGTAAGTACCACAAGTTCTTTATCCATTTTTCACTTTCTGTGATATTGAACTTGTACGGTAAACGAGGTTCTTGTAAACAGAGGCGTCCCAAACATTGGGGTGTCTGTATCTTTTTGATTTTAATTTCCCAAAGCCATAGGACCATAAGTGGAAGTGCCCTAGGCTCTGTTGCTTTGTTTTTTAGATGTTTCAGGAAACACCATACACTTCTCCCGAGTGTCTGTTGGTAATTTACATCCCGCCCATCAGCATAACAAGGCTCCCAGTTCTCCATGGCCTGTCCTGCCTTTCTGGATTTTACACTTTTTTCAGATGGCCCTTTTGACCGGGGGGAAGTGAGACTTCATTGTAGTACAGATTTCCTTTGCAAGCTTGCTTGGTTGGCCAAAAAGGGCGTATGCGTTTTTTCCTGAATATATTCAGGAAAAAACGCATACGCCCTTTTTGGCCAAGTGCATCATTGTGGACGTTCTGCCTCTTTTCCTATGCTTTCAATGCAATTCCAGTCTACCTCCTGAAATCGGTTTCCTGCAATTCTGCCCCGCTTTCAAGTCCTCTTGGCAGCCTTACTTCAGTATATTTTTGGACGATAGTTGTCATTTATAACTCTGCAGGTTTGTGAATTACAGTGCCCCTGAGCTACTTTCTTCAACTCGCTTTCTTGTGAGCTGGCCGCAACACCGCAGGATGGCTTCAGGCCCTAATCTGGTTCCGGCACGGCACGCTGAGCCTTTGGTTATTTCCTCTTCCTGGTGGGAAATGAGAGTTAAATTTGCCCTTCCAGACACCTCCAGCTAGTCTCTCATTGGTTCTCGCTATTCCTGTTCATCTTCCGCAGAAATTGCAAACTGGGCCAAACAGGAGGTTAAAGGGACTGACTCTCCAAGTCGGGAGAGTGTTAGTAAAGCGTCTGGAATGTTCCACCCGAGTACCAGGGTACGAAAACTGAGACATATTTGAACACGTCTCCCGATCACATGGTTGATCATACTCTAGGTTCCACATGCATGTTTTAGCTGAAGGAAGAATACCTTAAACCTGGGTAGTTGAAACCCGTGGAATGGGTACCATGCAATATGACTTCAAAGGGTCTTCATTTGCTCACCGAACCTCTCCAATCCTATCACTGCTGCGTTTATGTCCCTGTACACATGCTTGATTCTCTTTCGGAGACATAGCAATCCATAGGTTTTAAGATACTTAAGAGTCAGGTACATTCTTAGGCGTTTAATATGCGGTGTTGAGTCCATTTCGTTGAGCAAGGAGTAGCTCTTGTCTATTCCATATTTGGCTTAAGGAACTTTATCTGTGCTCATTTCAATCTCTGGTTTTATGCAGCACCCCAACTCACCTTTACCCTTAAACAAGCATAAGTTGGTTTTCTAAATTTGAGACCCTGTTCTGTTCTGTAATTCAGTTCCTGTGTAGCCAAGTTTACATTCCGTGTATTACTGATATCTTATGATGTTTCTTTTTCTGTGTGACTTATTTCAGTTAGAATCATCGTACCTGAATCCACTCATTGTGCTGCTACGGGCCTGATGACATAGATTTCACTGCTGAGTGATACTGCATTGTACGTAAGTACCACAAGTTCTTTATCCATTTTTCACTTTCTGTGATATTGAACTTGTACGGTAAACGAGGTTCTTGTAAACAGAGGCGTCCCAAACATTGGGGTGTCTGTATCTTTTTTATTTTAATTTCCCAAAGCCATAGGACCATAAGTGGAAGTGCCCTAGGCTCTGTTGCTTTGTTTTTTAGATGTTTCAGGAAACACCATACACTTCTCCCGAGTGTCTGTTGGTAATTTACATCCCGCCCATCAGCATAACAAGGCTCCCAGTTCTCCATGGCCTGTCCTGCCTTTCTGGATTTTACACTTTTTTCAGATGGCCCTTTTGACCGGGGGGAAGTGAGACTTCATTGTAGTACAGATTTCCTTTGCAAGCTTGCTTGGTTGGCCAAAAAGGGCGTATGCGTTTTTTCCTGAATATATTCAGGAAAAAACGCATACGCCCTTTTTGGCCAAGTGCATCATTGTGGACGTTCTGCCTCTTTTCCTATGCTTTCAATGCAATTCCAGTCTACCTCCTGAAATCGGTTTCCTGCAATTCTGCCCCGCTTTCAAGTCCTCTTGGCAGCCTTACTTCAGTATATTTTTGGACGATAGTTGTCATTTATAACTCTGCAGGTTTGTGAATTACAGTGCCCCTGAGCTCCTTTCTTCAACTCGCTTTCTTGTGAGCTGGCCGCAACACCGCAGGATGGCTTCAGGCCCTAATCTGGTTCCGGCACGGCACGCTGAGCCTTTGGTTATTTCCTCTTCCTGGTGGGAAATGAGAGTTAAATTTGCCCGTCCAGACACCTCCAGCTAGTCTCTCATTGGTTCTCGCTATTCCTGTTCATCTTCCGCAGAAATTGCAAATTGGGCCAAACAGGAAGTTAAAGGCACTGACTCTCCAAGTCGGGAGAGTGTTAGTAAAGCGTCTGGAATGTTGCACCCTTGTACCAGGGTACGAAAACTGAGACATATTTGAACACGTCTCCGGATCACATGGTTGATCATACTCTAGGTTCCACATGCATGTTTTAGCTGAAGGAAGAATACCTTAAACCTGGGTAGTTGAAACCCGTGGAATGGGTACCATGCAATATGACTTCAAAGGGTCTTCATTTGCTCACCGATCCTCTCCAATCCTATCACTGCTGCGTTTATGTCCCTGTACACATGCTTGATTCTCTTTCGGAGACATAGCAATCCATAGGTTTTAAGATACTTAAGAGTCAGGTACATTCTTAGGCGTTTAATATGCGGTGTTGAGTCCATTTCATTGAGCAAGGAGTAGCTCTTGTCTATTCCATATTTGGCTTAAGGAACTTTATCTGTGCTCATTTCAATCTCTGGTTTTATGCAGCACCCCAACTCACCTTTACCCTTAAACAAGCATAAGTTGGTTTTCTAAATTTGAGACCCTGTTCTGTTCTGTAATTCAGTTCCTGTGTAGCCAAGTTTACATTCCGTGTATTACTGATATCTTATGATGTTTCTTTTTCTGTGTGACTTATTTCAGTTAGAATCATCGTACCTGAATCCACATATTGTGCTGCTACGGGCCTGATGACATAGATTTCACTGCTGAGTGATACTGCATTGTACGTAAGTACCACAAGTTCTTTATCCATTTTTCACTTTCTGTGATATTGAACTTGTACGGTAAACGAGGTTCTTGTAAACAGAGGCGTCCCAAACATTGGCGTGGCTGTATCTTTTTGATTTTAATTTCCCTAAGCTATAGGACCATAAGTGTAAGTGCCCTAGGCTCTGTTGCTTTGTTTTTTAGACGTTTCAGGAAACACCATACACTTCTCCCGAGTGTCTGTTGGCAATTTACATCCCGCCCATCAGCATAACAAGGCTCCCAATTCTCCATGGCCTGTCCTGCCTTTCTGGATTTTACACTTTTTTCAGATGGCCCTTTTGACCGGGAGGAAGTGAGACTTCATTGTAGTGCAGATTTCCTTTGCAAGCTTGCTTGGTTGGCCAAAAAGGGCGTATGCGTTTTTTCCTGAATATATTCAGGAAAAAACGCATACGCCCTTTTTGGCCAAGTGCATCATTGTGGACATTCTGCCTCTTTTCCTATGCTTTCAATGCAATTCCAGTCTACCTCCTGAAATCGGTTTCCTGCAATTCTGCCCCGCTTTCAAGTCCTCTTGGCAGCCTTACTTCAGTATATTTTTGGACGATAGTTGTCATTTATAACTCTGCAGGTTTGTGAATTACAGTGCCCCTGAGATCCTTTCTTCAACTCGCTTTCTTGTGAGCTGGCCGCAACACCGCAGGATGACTTCAGGCCCTCATCTGGTTCTGGCACGGCACGCTGAGCCTTTGGTTATTTCCTCTTCCTGGTGGGAAATGAGAGTTAAATTTGCCCGTCCAGACACCTCCAGCTAGTCTCTCATTGGTTCTCGCTATTCCTGTTCATCTTCCGCAGAAATTGCAAATTGGGCCAAACAGGAGGTTAAAGGGACTGACTCTCCAAGTCGGGAGAGTGTTAGTAAAGCGTCTGGAATGTTGCACCCTTGTACCAGGGTACGAAAACTGAGACATATTTGAACACGTCTCCCGATCACATGGTTGATCATACTCTAGGTTCCACATGCATGTTTTAGCTGAAGGAAGAATACCTTAAACCTGGGTAGTTGAAACCCGTGGAATGGGTACCATGCAATATGACTTCAAAGGGTCTTCATTTGCTCACCGATCCTCTCCAATCCTATCACTGCTGCGTTTATGTCCCTGTACACATGCTTGATTCTCTTTCGGAGACATAGCAATCCATAGGTTTTAAGATACTTAAGAGTCAGGTACATTCTTAGGCGTTTAATATGGGGTGTTGAGTCCATTTCATTGAGCAAGGAGTAGCTCTTGTCTATTCCATATTTGGCTTAAGGAACTTTATCTGTGCTCATTTCAATCTCTGGTTTTATGCAGCACCCCAACTCACCTTTCCCCTTAAACAAGCATAAGTTGGTTTTCTAAATTTGAGACCCTGTTCTGTTCTGTAATTCAGTTCCTGTGTAGCCAAGTTTACATTCCGTGTATTACTGATATCTTATGATGTTTCTTTTTCTGTGTGACTTATTTCAGTTAGAATCATCGTACCTGAATCCACTCATTGTGCTGCTACGGGCCTGATGACATAGATTTCACTGCTGAGTGATACTGCATTGTACGTAAGTACCACAAGTTCTTTATCCATTTTTCACTTTCTGTGATATAGAAATTGTACGGTAAACGAGGTTCTTGTAAACAGAGGCGTCCCAAACATTGGCGTGGCTGTATCTTTTTGATTTTAATTTCCCTAAGCTATAGGACCATAAGTGGAAGTGCCCTAGGCTCTGTTGCTTTGTTTTTTAGACGTTTCAGGAAACACCATACACTTCTCCCGAGTGTCTGTTGGCAATTTACATCCCGCCCATCAGCATAACAAGGCTCCCAGTTCTCCATGGCCTGTCCTGCCTTTCTGGATTTTACACTTTTTTCAGATGGCCCTTTTGACCGGGGGGAAGTGAGACTTCATTGTAGTGCAGATTTCCTTTGCAAGCTTGCTTGGTTGGCCAAAAAGGGCGTATGCGTTTTTTCCTGAATATATGCAGGAAAAAACGCATACGCCCTTTTTGGCCAAGTGCATCATTGTGGACGTTCTGCCTCTTTTCCTATGCTTTCAATGCAATTCCAGTCTACCTCCTGAAATCGGTTTCCTGCAATTCTGCCCCGCTTTCAAGTCCTCTTGGCAGCCTTACTTCAGTATATTTTTGGACGATAGTTGTCATTTATAACTCTGCAGGTTTGTGAATTACAGTGCCCCTGAGATCCTTTCTTCAACTCGCTTTCTTGTGAGCTGGCCGCAACACCGCAGGATGGCTTCAGGCCCTAATCTGGTTCCGGCACGGCACGCTGAGCCTTTGGTTATTTCCTCTTCCTGGTGGGAAATGAGAGTTAAATTTGCCCGTCCAGACACCTCCAGCTAGTCTCTCATTGGTTCTCGCTATTCCTGTTCATCTTCCGCAGAAATTGCAAATTGGGCCAAACAGGAGGTTAAAGGGACTGACTCTCCAAGTCGGGAGAGTGTTAGTAAAGCGTCTGGAATGTTGCACCCTTGTACCAGGGTACGAAAACTGAGACATATTTGAACACGTCTCCCGATCACATGGTTGATCATACTCTAGGTTCCACATGCATGTTTTAGCTGAAGGAAGAATACCTTAAACCTGGGTAGTTGAAACCCGTGGAATGGGTACCATGCAATATGACTTCAAAGGGTCTTCATTTGCTCACCGATCCTCTCCAATCCTATCACTGCTGCGTTTATGTCCCTGTACACATGCTTGATTCTCTTTCGGAGACATAGCAATCCATAGGTTTTAAGATACTTAAGAGTCAGGTACATTCTTAGGCGTTTAATATGGGGTGTTGAGTCCATTTCATTGAGCAAGGAGTAGCTCTTGTCTATTCCATATTTGGCTTAAGGAACTTTATCTGTGCTCATTTCAATCTCTGGTTTTATGCAGCACCCCAACTCACCTTTACCCTTAAACAAGCATAAGTTGGTTTTCTAAATTTGAGACCCTGTTCTGTTCTGTAATTCAGTTCCTGTGTAGCCAAGTTTACATTCCGTGTATTACTGATATCTTATGATGTTTCTTTTTCTGTGTGACTTATTTCAGTTAGAATCATCGTACCTGAATCCACTCATTGTGCTGCTACGGGCCTGATGACATAGATTTCACTGCTGAGTGATACTGCATTGTACGTAAGTACCACAAGTTCTTTATCCATTTTTCACTTTCTGTGATATTGAACTTGTACGGTAAACGAGGTTCTTGTAAACAGAGGCGTCCCAAACATTGGGGTGTCTGTATCTTTTTGACTTTAATTTCCCAAAGCCATAGGACCATAAGTGGAAGTGCCCTAGGCTCTGTTGCTTTGTTTTTTAGATGTTTCAGGAAACACCATACACTTCTCCCGAGTGTCTGTTGGTAATTTACATCCCGCCCATCAGCATAACAAGGCTCCCAGTTCTCCATGGCCTGTCCTGCCTTTCTGGATTTTACACTTTTTTCAGATGGCCCTTTTGACCGGGGGGAAGTGAGACTTCATTGTAGTACAGATTTCCTTTGCAAGCTTGCTTGGTTGGCCAAAAAGGGCGTATGCGTTTTTTCCTGAATATATTCAGGAAAAAACGCATACGCCCTTTTTGGCCAAGTGCATCATTGTGGACGTTCTGCCTCTTTTCCTATGCTTTCAATGCAATTCCAGTCTACCTCCTGAAATCGGTTTCCTGCAATTCTGCCCCGCTTTCAAGTCCTCTTGGCAGCCTTACTTCAGTATATTTTTGGACGATAGTTGTCATTTATAACTCTGCAGGTTTGTGAATTACAGTGCCCCTGAGCTCCTTTCTTCAACTCGCTTTCTTGTGAGCTGGCCGCAACACCGCAGGATGGCTTCAGGCCCTAATCTGGTTCCGGCACGGCACGCTGAGCCTTTGGTTATTTCCTCTTCCTGGTGGGAAATGAGAGTTAAATTTGCCCGTCCAGACACCTCCAGCTAGTCTCTCATTGGTTCTCGCTATTCCTGTTCATCTTCCGCAGAAATTGCAAACTGGGCCAAACAGGAGGTTAAAGGGACTGACTCTCCAAGTCGGGAGAGTGTTAGTAAAGCGTCTGGAATGTTGCACCCGAGTACCAGGGTACGAAAACTGAGACATATTTGAACACGTCTCCCGATCACATGGTTGATCATACTCTAGGTTCCACATGCATGTTTTAGCTGAAGGAAGAATACCTTAAACCTGGGTAGTTGAAACCCGTGGAATAGGTACCATGCAATATGACTTCAAAGGGTCTTCATTTGCTCACCGAACCTCTCCAATCCTATCACTGCTGCGTTTATGTCCCTGTACACATGCTTGATTCTCTTTCGGAGACATAGCAATCCATAGGTTTTAAGATACTTAAGAGTCAGGTACATTCTTAGGCGTTTAATATGCGGTGTTGAGTCCATTTCGTTGAGCAAGGAGTAGCTCTTGTCTATTCCATATTTGGCTTAAGGAACTTTATCTGTGCTCATTTCAATCTCTGGTTTTATGCAGCACCCCAACTCACCTTTACCCTTAAACAAGCATAAGTTGGTTTTCTAAATTTGAGACCCTGTTCTGTTCTGTAATTCAGTTCCTGTGTAGCCAAGTTTACATTCCGTGTATTACTGATATCTTATGATGTTTCTTTTTCTGTGTGACTTATTTCAGTTAGAATCATCGTACCTGAATCCACTCATTGTGCTGCTACGGGCCTGATGACATAGATTTCACTGCTGAGTGATACTGCATTGTACGTAAGTACCACAAGTTCTTTATCCATTTTTCACTTTCTGTGATATTGAACTTGTACGGTAAACGAGGTTCTTGTAAACAGAGGCGTCCCAAACATTGGGGTGGCTGTATCTTTTTGATTTTAATTTCCCTAAGCTATAGGACCATAAGTGGAAGTGCCCTAGGCTCTGTTGCTTTGTTTTTTAGACGTTTCAGGAAACACCATACACTTCTCCCGAGTGTCTGTTGGCAATTTACATCCCGCCCATCAGCATAACAAGGCTCCCAGTTCTCCATGGCCTGTCCTGCCTTTCTGGATTTTACACTTTTTTCAGATGGCCCTTTTGACCGGGAGGAAGTGAGACTTCATTGTAGTGCAGATTTCCTTTGCAAGCTTGCTTGGTTGGCCAAAAAGGGCGTATGCGTTTTTTCCTGAATATATTCAGGAAAAAACGCATACGCCCTTTTTGGCCAAGTGCATCATTGTGGACGTTCTGCCTCTTTTCCTATGCTTTCAATGCAATTCCAGTCTACCTCCTGAAATCGGTTTCCTGCAATTCTGCCCCGCTTTCAAGTCCTCTTGGCAGCCTTACTTCAGTATATTTTTGGACGATAGTTGTCATTTATAACTCTGCAGGTTTGTGAATTACAGTGCCCCTGAGCTCCTTTCTTCAACTCGCTTTCTTGTGAGCTGGCCGCAACACCGCAGGATGACTTCAGGCCCTCATCTGGTTCTGGCACGGCACGCTGAGCCTTTGGTTATTTCCTCTTCCTGGTGGGAAATGAGAGTTAAATTTGCCCGTCCAGACACCTCCAGCTAGTCTCTCATTGGTTCTCGCTATTCCTGTTCATCTTCCGCAGAAATTGCAAATTGGGCCAAACAGGAGGTTAAAGGGACTGACTCTCCAAGTCGGGAGAGTGTTAGTAAAGCGTCTGGAATGTTGCACCCTTGTACCAGGGTACGAAAACTGAGACATATTTGAACACGTCTCCCGATCACATGGTTGATCATACTCTAGGTTCCACATGCATGTTTTAGCTGAAGGAAGAATACCTTAAACCTGGGTAGTTGAAACCCGTGGAATGGGTACCATGCAATATGACTTCAAAGGGTCTTCATTTGCTCACCGATCCTCTCCAATCCTATCACTGCTGCGTTTATGTCCCTGTACACATGCTTGATTCTCTTTCGGAGACATAGCAATCCATAGGTTTTAAGATACTTAAGAGTCAGGTACATTCTTAGGCGTTTAATATGGGGTGTTGAGTCCATTTCATTGAGCAAGGAGTAGCTCTTGTCTATTCCATATTTGGCTTAAGGAACTTTATCTGTGCTCATTTCAATCTCTGGTTTTATGCAGCACCCCAACTCACCTTTCCCCTTAAACAAGCATAAGTTGGTTTTCTAAATTTGAGACCCTGTTCTGTTCTGTAATTCAGTTCCTGTGTAGCCAAGTTTACATTCCGTGTATTACTGATATCTTATGATGTTTCTTTTTCTGTGTGACTTATTTCAGTTAGAATCATCGTACCTGAATCCACTCATTGTGCTGCTACGGGCCTGATGACATATATTTCACTGCTGAGTGATACTGCATTGTACGTAAGTACCACAAGTTCTTTATCCATTTTTCACTTTCTGTGATATTGAACTTGTACGGTAAACGAGGTTCTTGTAAACAGAGGCGTCCCAAACATTGGGGTGGCTGTATCTTTTTGACTTTAATTTCCCAAAGCCATAGGACCATAAGTGGAAGTGCCCTAGGCTCTGTTGCTTTGTTTTTTAGACGTTTCAGGAAACACCATACACTTCTCCCGAGTGTCTGTTGGTAATTTACATCCCGCCCATCAGCATAACAAGGCTCCCAGTTCTCCATGGCCTGTCCTGCCTTTCTGGATTTTACACATTTTTCAGATGGCCCTTTTGACCGGGGGGAAGTGAGACTTCATTCTAGTACAGATTTCCTTTGCAAGCTTGCTTGGTTGGCCAAAAAGGGCGTATGCGTTTTTTCCTGAATATATTCAGGAAAAAACGCATACGCCCTTTTTGGCCAAGTGCATCATTGTGGACGTTCTGCCTCTTTTCCTATGCTTTCAATGCAATTCCAGTCTACCTCCTGAAATCGGTTTCCTGCAATTCTGCCCCGCTTTCAAGTCCTCTTGGCAGCCTTACTTCAGTATATTTTTGGACGATAGTTGTCATTTATAACTCTGCAGGTTTGTGAATTACAGTGCCCCTGAGCTCCTTTCTTCAACTCGCTTTCTTGTGAGCTGGCCGCAACACCGCAGGATGGCTTCAGGCCCTAATCTGGTTCCGGCACGGCACGCTGAGCCTTTGGTTATTTCCTCTTCCTGGTGGGAAATGAGAGTTAAATTTGCCCGTCCAGACACCTCCAGCTAGTCTCTCATTGGTTCTCGCTATTCCTGTTCATCTTCCGCAGAAATTGCAAACTGGGCCAAACAGGAGGTTAAAGGGACTGACTCTCCAAGTCGGGAGAGTGTTAGTAAAGCGGCTGGAATGTTGCACCCGAGTACCAGGGTACGAAAACTGAGACATATTTGAACACGTCTCCCGATCACATGGTTGATCATACTCTAGGTTCCACATGCATGTTTTAGCTGAAGGAAGAATACCTTAAACCTGGGTAGTTGAAACCCGTGGAATGGGTACCATGCAATATGACTTCAAAGGGTCTTCATTTGCTCACCGAACCTCTCCAATCCTATCACTGCTGCGTTTATGTCCCTGTACACATGCTTGATTCTCTTTCGGAGACATAGCAATCCATAGGTTTTAAGATACTTAAGAGTCAGGTACATTCTTAGGCGTTTAATATGCGGTGTTGAGTCCATTTCGTTGAGCAAGGAGTAGCTCTTGTCTATTCCATATTTGGCTTAAGGAACTTTATCTGTGCTCATTTCAATCTCTGGTTTTATGCAGCACCCCAACTCACCTTTACCCTTAAACAAGCATAAGTTGGTTTTCTAAATTTGAGACCCTGTTCTGTTCTGTAATTCAGTTCCTGTGTAGCCAAGTTTACATTCCGTGTATTACTGATATCTTATGATGTTTCTTTTTCTGTGTGACTTATTTCAGTTAGAATCATCGTACCTGAATCCACTCATTGTGCTGCTACGGGCCTGATGACATAGATTTCACTGCTGAGTGATACTGCATTGTACGTAAGTACCACAAGTTCTTTATCCATTTTTCACTTTCTGTGACATTGAACTTGTACGGTAAACGAGGTTCTTGTAAACAGAGGCGTCCCAAACATTGGGGTGGCTGTATCTTTTTGATTTTAATTTCCCTAAGCTATAGGACCATAAGTGGAAGTGCCCTAGGCTCTGTTGCTTTGTTTTTTAGACGTTTCAGGAAACACCATACACTTCTCCCGAGTGTCTGTTGGCAATTTACATCCCGCCCATCAGCATAACAAGGCTCCCAGTTCTCCATGGCCTGTCCTGCCTTTCTGGATTTTACACTTTTTTCAGATGGCCCTTTTGACCGGGAGGAAGTGAGACTTCATTGTAGTGCAGATTTCCTTTGCAAGCTTGCTTGGTTGGCCAAAAAGGGCGTATGCGTTTTTTCCTGAATATATTCAGGAAAAAACGCATACGCCCTTTTTGGCCAAGTGCATCATTGTGGACGTTCTGCCTCTTTTCCTATGCTTTCAATGCAATTCCAGTCTACCTCCTGAAATCGGTTTCCTGCAATTCTGCCCCGCTTTCAAGTCCTCTTGGCAGCCTTACTTCAGTATATTTTTGGACGATAGTTGTCATTTATAACTCTGCAGGTTTGTGAATTACAGTGCCCCTGAGCTCCTTTCTTCAACTCGCTTTCTTGTGAGCTGGCCGCAACACCGCAGGATGACTTCAGGCCCTCATCTGGTTCTGGCACGGCACGCTGAGCCTTTGGTTATTTCCTCTTCCTGGTGGGAAATGAGAGTTAAATTTGCCCGTCCAGACACCTCCAGCTAGTCTCTCATTGGTTCTCGCTATTCCTGTTCATCTTCCGCAGAAATTGCAAATTGGGCCAAACAGGAGGTTAAAGGGACTGACTCTCCAAGTCGGGAGAGTGTTAGTAAAGCGTCTGGAAAGTTGCACCCTTGTACCAGGGTACGAAAACTGAGACATATTTGAACACGTCTCCCGATCACATGGTTGATCATACTCTAGGTTCCACATGCATGTTTTAGCTGAAGGAAGAATACCTTAAACCTGGGTAGTTGAAACCCGTGGAATGGGTACCATGCAATATGACTTCAAAGGGTCTTCATTTGCTCACCGATCCTCTCCAATCCTATCACTGCTGCGTTTATGTCCCTGTACACATGCTTGATTCTCTTTCGGAGACATAGCAATCCATAGGTTTTAAGATACTTAAGAGTCAGGTACATTCTTAGGCGTTTAATATGGGGTGTTGAGTCCATTTCATTGAGCAAGGAGTAGCTCTTGTCTATTCCATATTTGGCTTAAGGAACTTTATCTGTGCTCATTTCAATCTCTGGTTTTATGCAGCACTCCAACTCACCTTTACCCTTAAACAAGCATAAGTTGGTTTTCTAAATTTGAGACCCTGTTCTGTTCTGTAATTCAGTTCCTGTGTAGCCAAGTTTACATTCCGTGTATTACTGATATCTTATGATGTTTCTTTTTCTGTGTGACTTATTTCAGTTAGAATCATCGTACCTGAATCCACTCATTGTGCTGCTACGGGCCTGATGACATAGATTTCACTGCTGAGTGATACTGCATTGTACGTAAGTACCACAAGTTCTTTATCCATTTTTCACTTTCTGTGATATTGAACTTGTACGGTAAACGAGGTTCTTGTAAACAGAGGCGTCCCAAACATTGGGGTGTCTGTATCTTTTTGACTTTAATTTCCCAAAGCCATAGGACCATAAGTGGAAGTGCCCTAGGCTCTGTTGCTTTGTTTTTTAGATGTTTCAGGAAACACCATACACTTCTCCCGAGTGTCTGTTGGTAATTTACATCCCGCCCATCAGCATAACAAGGCTCCCAGTTCTCCATGGCCTGTCCTGCCTTTCTGGATTTTACACTTTTTTCAGATGGCCCTTTTGACCGGGGGGAAGTGAGACTTCATTGTAGTACAGATTTCCTTTGCAAGCTTGCTTGGTTGGCCAAAAAGGGCGTATGCGTTTTTTCCTGAATATATTCAGGAAAAAACGCATACGCCCTTTTTGGCCAAGTGCATCATTGTGGACGTTCTGCCTCTTTTCCTATGCTTTCAATGCAATTCCAGTCTACCTCCTGAAATCGGTTTCCTGCAATTCTGCCCCGCTTTCAAGTCCTCTTGGCAGCCTTACTTCAGTATATTTTTGGACGATAGTTGTCATTTATAACTCTGCAGGTTTGTGAATTACAGTGCCCCTGAGCTCCTTTCTTCAACTCGCTTTCTTGTGAGCTGGCCGCAACACCGCAGGATGGCTTCAGGCCCTAATCTGGTTCCGGCACGGCACGCTGAGCCTTTGGTTATTTCCTCTTCCTGGTGGGAAATGCGAGTTAAATTTGCCCGTCCAGACACCTCCAGCTAGTCTCTCATTGGTTCTCGCTATTCCTGTTCATCTTCCGCAGAAATTGCAAACTGGGCCAAACAGGAGGTTAAAGGGACTGACTCTCCAAGTCGGGAGAGTGTTAGTAAAGCGTCTGGAATGTTGCACCCGAGTACCAGGGTACGAAAACTGAGACATATTTGAACACGTCTCCCGATCACATGGTTGATCATACTCTAGGTTCCACATGCATGTTTTAGCTGAAGGAAGAATACCTTAAACCTGGGTAGTTGAAACCCGTGGAATGGGTACCATGCAATATGACTTCAAAGGGTCTTCATTTGCTCACCGATCCTCTCCAATCCTATCACTGCTGCGTTTATGTCCCTGTACACATGCTTGATTCTCTTTCGGAGACATAGCAATCCATAGGTTTTAAGATACTTAAGAGTCAGGTACATTCTTAGGCGTTTAATATGCGGTGTTGAGTCCATTTCGTTGAGCAAGGAGTAGCTCTTGTCTATTCCATATTTGGCTTAAGGAACTTTATCTGTGCTCATTTCAATCTCTGGTTTTATGCAGCACTCCAACTCACCTTTACCCTTAAACAAGCATAAGTTGGTTTTCTAAATTTGAGACCCTGTTCTGTTCTGTAATTCAGTTCCTGTGTAGCCAAGTTTACATTCCGTGTATTACTGATATCTTATGATGTTTCTTTTTCTGTGTGACTTATTTCAGTTAGAATCATCGTACCTGAATCCACTCATTGTGCTGCTACGGGCCTGATGACATAGATTTCACTGCTGAGTGATACTGCATTGTACGTAAGTACCACAAGTTCTTTATCCATTTTTCACTTTCTGTGATATTGAACTTGTACGGTAAACGAGGTTCTTGTAAACAGAGGCGTCCCAAACATTGGGGTGGCTGTATCTTTTTGATTTTAATTTCCCTAAGCTATAGGACCATAAGTGGAAGTGCCCTAGGCTCTGTTGCTTTGTTTTTTAGACGTTTCAGGAAACACCATACACTTCTCCCGAGTGTCTGTTGGCAATTTTCATCCCGCCCATCAGCATAACAAGGCTCCCAGTTCTCCATGGCCTGTCCTGCCTTTCTGGATTTTACACTTTTTTCAGATGGCCCTTTTGACCGGGAGGAAGTGAGACTTCATTGTAGTGCAGATTTCCTTTGCAAGCTTGCTTGGTTGGCCAAAAAGGGCGTATGCGTTTTTTCCTGAATATATTCAGGAAAAAACGCATACGCCCTTTTTGGCCAAGTGCATCATTGTGGACGTTCTGCCTCTTTTCCTATGCTTTCAATGCAATTCCAGTCTACCTCCTGAAATCGGTTTCCTGCAATTCTGCCCCGCTTTCAAGTCCTCTTGGCAGCCTTACTTCAGTATATTTTTGGACGATAGTTGTCATTTATAACTCTGCAGGTTTGTGAATTACAGTGCCCCTGAGCTCCTTTCTTCAACTCGCTTTCTTGTGAGCTGGCCGCAACACCGCAGGATGGCTTCAGGCCCTAATCTGGTTCCGGCACGGCACGCTGAGCCTTTGGTTATTTCCTCTTCCTGGTGGGAAATGAGAGTTAAATTTGCCCGTCCAGACACCTCCAGCTAGTCTCTCATTGGTTCTCGCTATTCCTGTTCATCTTCCGCAGAAATTGCAAACTGGGCCAAACAGGAGGTTAAAGGGACTGACTCTCCAAGTCGGGAGAGTGTTAGTAAAGCGGCTGGAATGTTGCACCCGAGTACCAGGGTACGAAAACTGAGACATATTTGAACACGTCTCCCGATCACATGGTTGATCATACTCTAGGTTCCACATGCATGTTTTAGCTGAAGGAAGAATACCTTAAACCTGGGTAGTTGAAACCCGTGGAATGGGTACCATGCAATATGACTTCAAAGGGTCTTCATTTGCTCACCGAACCTCTCCAATCCTATCACTGCTGCGTTTATGTCCCTGTACACATGCTTGATTCTCTTTCGGAGACATAGCAATCCATAGGTTTTAAGATACTTAAGAGTCAGGTACATTCTTAGGCGTTTAATATGCGGTGTTGAGTCCATTTCGTTGAGCAAGGAGTAGCTCTTGTCTATTCCATATTTGGCTTAAGGAACTTTATCTGTGCTCATTTCAATCTCTGGTTTTATGCAGCACCCCAACTCACCTTTACCCTTAAACAAGCATAAGTTGGTTTTCTAAATTTGAGACCCTGTTCTGTTCTGTAATTCAGTTCCTGTGTAGCCAAGTTTACATTCCGTGTATTACTGATATCTTATGATGTTTCTTTTTCTGTGTGACTTATTTCAGTTAGAATCATCGTACCTGAATCCACTCATTGTGCTGCTACGGGCCTGATGACATAGATTTCACTGCTGAGTGATACTGCATTGTACGTAAGTACCACAAGTTCTTTATCCATTTTTCACTTTCTGTGACATTGAACTTGTACGGTAAACGAGGTTCTTGTAAACAGAGGCGTCCCAAACATTGGGGTGGCTGTATCTTTTTGATTTTAATTTCCCTAAGCTATAGGACCATAAGTGGAAGTGCCCTAGGCTCTGTTGCTTTGTTTTTTAGACGTTTCAGGAAACACCATACACTTCTCCCGAGTGTCTGTTGGCAATTTACATCCCGCCCATCAGCATAACAAGGCTCCCAGTTCTCCATGGCCTGTCCTGCCTTTCTGGATTTTACACTTTTTTCAGATGGCCCTTTTGACCGGGAGGAAGTGAGACTTCATTGTAGTGCAGATTTCCTTTGCAAGCTTGCTTGGTTGGCCAAAAAGGGCGTATGCGTTTTTTCCTGAATATATTCAGGAAAAAACGCATACGCCCTTTTTGGCCAAGTGCATCATTGTGGACGTTCTGCCTCTTTTCCTATGCTTTCAATGCAATTCCAGTCTACCTCCTGAAATCGGTTTCCTGCAATTCTGCCCCGCTTTCAAGTCCTCTTGGCAGCCTTACTTCAGTATATTTTTGGACGATAGTTGTCATTTATAACTCTGCAGGTTTGTGAATTACAGTGCCCCTGAGCTCCTTTCTTCAACTCGCTTTCTTGTGAGCTGGCCGCAACACCGCAGGATGACTTCAGGCCCTCATCTGGTTCTGGCACGGCACGCTGAGCCTTTGGTTATTTCCTCTTCCTGGTGGGAAATGAGAGTTAAATTTGCCCGTCCAGACACCTCCAGCTAGTCTCTCATTGGTTCTCGCTATTCCTGTTCATCTTCCGCAGAAATTGCAAATTGGGCCAAACAGGAGGTTAAAGGGACTGACTCTCCAAGTCGGGAGAGTGTTAGTAAAGCGTCTGGAAAGTTGCACCCTTGTACCAGGGTACGAAAACTGAGACATATTTGAACACGTCTCCCGATCACATGGTTGATCATACTCTAGGTTCCACATGCATGTTTTAGCTGAAGGAAGAATACCTTAAACCTGGGTAGTTGAAACCCGTGGAATGGGTACCATGCAATATGACTTCAAAGGGTCTTCATTTGCTCACCGATCCTCTCCAATCCTATCACTGCTGCGTTTATGTCCCTGTACACATGCTTGATTCTCTTTCGGAGACATAGCAATCCATAGGTTTTAAGATACTTAAGAGTCAGGTACATTCTTAGGCGTTTAATATGGGGTGTTGAGTCCATTTCATTGAGCAAGGAGTAGCTCTTGTCTATTCCATATTTGGCTTAAGGAACTTTATCTGTGCTCATTTCAATCTCTGGTTTTATGCAGCACCCCAACTCACCTTTACCCTTAAACAAGCATAAGTTGGTTTTCTAAATTTGAGACCCTGTTCTGTTCTGTAATTCAGTTCCTGTGTAGCCAAGTTTACATTCCGTGTATTACTGATATCTTATGATGTTTCTTTTTCTGTGTGACTTATTTCAGTTAGAATCATCGTACCTGAATCCACTCATTGTGCTGCTACGGGCCTGATGACATAGATTTCACTGCTGAGTGATACTGCATTGTACGTAAGTACCACAAGTTCTTTATCCATTTTTCACTTTCTGTGATATTGAACTTGTACGGTAAACGAGGTTCTTGTAAACAGAGGCGTCCCAAACATTGGGGTGTCTGTATCTTTTTGACTTTAATTTCCCAAAGCCATAGGACCATAAGTGGAAGTGCCCTAGGCTCTGTTGCTTTGTTTTTTAGATGTTTCAGGAAACACCATACACTTCTCCCGAGTGTCTGTTGGTAATTTACATCCCGCCCATCAGCATAACAAGGCTCCCAGTTCTCCATGGCCTGTCCTGCCTTTCTGGATTTTACACTTTTTTCAGATGGCCCTTTTGACCGGGGGGAAGTGAGACTTCATTGTAGTACAGATTTCCTTTGCAAGCTTGCTTGGTTGGCCAAAAAGGGCGTATGCGTTTTTTCCTGAATATATTCAGGAAAAAACGCATACGCCCTTTTTGGCCAAGTGCATCATTGTGGACGTTCTGCCTCTTTTCCTATGCTTTCAATGCAATTCCAGTCTACCTCCTGAAATCGGTTTCCTGCAATTCTGCCCCGCTTTCAAGTCCTCTTGGCAGCCTTACTTCAGTATATTTTTGGACGATAGTTGTCATTTATAACTCTGCAGGTTTGTGAATTACAGTGCCCCTGAGCTCCTTTCTTCAACTCGCTTTCTTGTGAGCTGGCCGCAACACCGCAGGATGGCTTCAGGCCCTAATCTGGTTCCGGCACGGCACGCTGAGCCTTTGGTTATTTCCTCTTCCTGGTGGGAAATGCGAGTTAAATTTGCCCGTCCAGACACCTCCAGCTAGTCTCTCATTGGTTCTCGCTATTCCTGTTCATCTTCCGCAGAAATTGCAAACTGGGCCAAACAGGAGGTTAAAGGGACTGACTCTCCAAGTCGGGAGAGTGTTAGTAAAGCGTCTGGAATGTTGCACCCGAGTACCAGGGTACGAAAACTGAGACATATTTGAACACGTCTCCCGATCACATGGTTGATCATACTCTAGGTTCCACATGCATGTTTTAGCTGAAGGAAGAATACCTTAAACCTGGGTAGTTGAAACCCGTGGAATGGGTACCATGCAATATGACTTCAAAGGGTCTTCATTTGCTCACCGATCCTCTCCAATCCTATCACTGCTGCGTTTATGTCCCTGTACACATGCTTGATTCTCTTTCGGAGACATAGCAATCCATAGGTTTTAAGATACTTAAGAGTCAGGTACATTCTTAGGCGTTTAATATGCGGTGTTGAGTCCATTTCGTTGAGCAAGGAGTAGCTCTTGTCTATTCCATATTTGGCTTAAGGAACTTTATCTGTGCTCATTTCAATCTCTGGTTTTATGCAGCACTCCAACTCACCTTTACCCTTAAACAAGCATAAGTTGGTTTTCTAAATTTGAGACCCTGTTCTGTTCTGTAATTCAGTTCCTGTGTAGCCAAGTTTACATTCCGTGTATTACTGATATCTTATGATGTTTCTTTTTCTGTGTGACTTATTTCAGTTAGAATCATCGTACCTGAATCCACTCATTGTGCTGCTACGGGCCTGATGACATAGATTTCACTGCTGAGTGATACTGCATTGTACGTAAGTACCACAAGTTCTTTATCCATTTTTCACTTTCTGTGATATTGAACTTGTACGGTAAACGAGGTTCTTGTAAACAGAGGCGTCCCAAACATTGGGGTGGCTGTATCTTTTTGATTTTAATTTCCCTAAGCTATAGGACCATAAGTGGAAGTGCCCTAGGCTCTGTTGCTTTGTTTTTTAGACGTTTCAGGAAACACCATACACTTCTCCCGAGTGTCTGTTGGCAATTTTCATCCCGCCCATCAGCATAACAAGGCTCCCAGTTCTCCATGGCCTGTCCTGCCTTTCTGGATTTTACACTTTTTTCAGATGGCCCTTTTGACCGGGAGGAAGTGAGACTTCATTGTAGTGCAGATTTCCTTTGCAAGCTTGCTTGGTTGGCCAAAAAGGGCGTATGCGTTTTTTCCTGAATATATTCAGGAAAAAACGCATACGCCCTTTTTGGCCAAGTGCATCATTGTGGACGTTCTGCCTCTTTTCCTATGCTTTCAATGCAATTCCAGTCTACCTCCTGAAATCGGTTTCCTGCAATTCTGCCCCGCTTTCAAGTCCTCTTGGCAGCCTTACTTCAGTATATTTTTGGACGATAGTTGTCATTGATAATTCTGCAGGTTTGTGAATTACAGTGCCCCTGAGCTCCTTTCTTCAACTCGCTTTCTTGTGAGCTGGCCGCAACACCGCAGGATGACTTCAGGCCCTCATCTGGTTCTGGCACGGCACGCTGAGCCTTTGGTTATTTCCTCTTCCTGGTGGGAAATGAGAGTTAAATTTGCCCGTCCAGACACCTCCAGCTAGTCTCTCATTGGTTCTCGCTATTCCTGTTCATCTTCCGCAGAAATTGCAAACTGGGCCAAACAGGAGGTTAAAGGGACTGACTCTCCAAGTCGGGAGAGTGTTAGTAAAGCGTCTGGAATGTTGCACCCTTGTACCAGGGTACGAAAACTGAGACATATTTGAACACGTCTCCCGATCACATGGTTGATCATACTCTAGGTTCCACATGCATGTTTTAGCTGAAGGAAGAATACCTTAAACCTGGGTAGTTGAAACCCGTGGAATGGGTACCATGCAATATGACTTCAAAGGGTCTTCATTTGCTCACCGAACCTCTCCAATCCTATCACTGCTGCGTTTATGTCCCTGTACACATGCTTGATTCTCTTTCGGAGACATAGCAATCCATAGGTTTTAAGATACTTAAGAGTCAGGTACATTCTTAGGCGTTTAATATGCGGTGTTGAGTCCATTTCGTTGAGCAAGGAGTAGCTCTTGACTATTCCATATTTGGCTTAAGGAACTTTATCTGTGCTCATTTCAATCTCTGGTTTTATGCAGCACCCCAACTCACCTTTACCCTTAAACAAGCATAAGTTAGTTTTCTAAATTTGAGACCCTGTTCTGTTCTGTAATTCAGTTCCTGTGTAGCCAAGTTTACATTCCGTGTATTACTGATATCTTATGATGTTTCTTTTTCTGTGTGACTTATTTCAGTTAGAATCATCGTACCTGAATCCACTCATTGTGCTGCTACGGGCCTGATGACATAGATTTCACTGCTGAGTGATACTGCATTGTACGTAAGTACCACAAGTTCTTTATCCATTTTTCACTTTCTGTGATATTGAACTTGTACGGTAAACGAGGTTCTTGTAAACAGAGGCGTCCCAAACATTGGGGTGGCTGTATCTTTTTGATTTTAATTTCCCTAAGCTATAGGACCATAAGTGGAAGTGCCCTAGGCTCTGTTGCTTTGTTTTTTAGATGTTTCAGGAAACACCATACACTTCTCCCGAGTGTCTGTTGGCAATTTACATCCCGCCCATCAGCATAACAAGGCTCCCAGTTCTCCATGGCCTGTCCTGCCTTTCTGGATTTTACACTTTTTTCAGATAGCCCTTTTGACCGGGGGGGGGGGGAAGTGAGACTTCATTGTAGTGCAGATTTCCTTTGCAAGCTTGCTTGGTTGGCCAAAAAGGGCGTATGCGTTTTTTCCTGAATATATTCAGGAAAAAACGCATACGCCCTTTTTGGCCAAGTGCATCATTGTGGACGTTCTGCCTCTTTTCCTATGCTTTCAATGCAATTCCAGTCTACCTCCTGAAATCGGTTTCCTGCAATTCTGCCCCGCTTTCAAGTCCTCTTGGCAGCCTTACTTCAGTATATTTTTGGACGATAGTTGTCATTTATAACTCTGCAGGTTTGTGAATTACAGTGCCCCTGAGCTCCTTTGTTCAACTCGCTTTCTTGTGAGCTGGCCGCAACACCGCAGGATGACTTCAGGCCCTAATCTGGTTCCGGCACGGCACGCTGAGCCTTTGGTTATTTCCTCTTCCTGGTGGGAAATGAGAGTTAAATTTGCCCGTCCAGACACCTCCAGCTAGTCTCTCATTGGTTCTCGCTATTCCTGTTCATCTTCCGCAGAAATTGCAAACTGGGCCAAACAGGAGGTTAAAGGCACTGACTCTCCAAGTCGGGAGAGTGTTAGTAAAGCGTCTGGAATGTTGCACCCGAGTACCAGGTACGAAAACTGAGACATATTTGAACACGTCTCCCGATCACATGGTTGATCATACTCTAGGTTCCACATGCATGTTTTAGCTGAAGGAAGAATACCTTAAACCTGGGTAGTTGAAACCCGTGGAATGGGTACCATGCAATATGACTTCAAAGGGTCTTCATTTGCTCACCGAACCTCTCCAATCCTATCACTGCTGCGTTTACGTCCCTGTACACATGCTTGATTCTCTTTCGGAGACATAGCAATCCATAGGTTTTAAGATACTTAAGAGTCAGGTACATTCTTAGGCGTTTAATATGCGGTGTTGAGTCCATTTCGTTGAGCAAGGAGTAGCTCTTGTCTATTCCATATTTGGCTTAAGGAACTTTATCTGTGCTCATTTCAATCTCTGGTTTTATGCAGCACCCCAACTCACCTTTACCCTTAAACAAGCATAAGTTGGTTTTCTAAATTTGAGACCCTGTTCTGTTCTGTAATTCAGTTCCTGTGTAGCCAAGTTTACATTCCGTGTATTACTGATATCTTATGATGTTTCTTTTTCTGTGTGACTTATTTCAGTTAGAATCATCGTACCTGAATCCACTCATTGTGCTGCTACGGGCCTGATGACATAGATTTCACTGCTGAGTGATACTGCATTGTACGTAAGTACCACAAGTTCTTTATCCATTTTTCACTTTCTGTGATATTGAACTTGTACGGTAAACCAGGTTCTTGTAAACAGAGGCGTCCCAAACATTGGGGTGGCTGTATCTTTTTGATTTTAATTTCCCTAAGCTATAGGACCATAAGTGGAAGTGCCCTAGGCTCTGTTGCTTTGTTTTTTAGACGTTTCAGGAAACACCATACACTTCTCCCGAGTGTCTGTTGGCAATTTACATCCCGCCCATCAGCATAACAAGGCTCCCAGTTCTCCATGGCCTGTCCTGCCTTTCTGGATTTTACACTTTTTTCAGATGGCCCTTTTGACCGGGGGGAAGTGAGACTTCATTGTAGTGCAGATTTCCTTTGCAAGCTTGCTTGGTTGGCCAAAAAGGGCGTATGCGTTTTTTCCTGAATATATTCAGGAAAAAACGCATACGCCCTTTTTGGCCAAATGCATCATTGTGGACGTTCTGCCTCTTTTCCTATGCTTTCAATGCAATTCCAGTCTACCTCCTGAAATCGGTTTCCTGCAATTCTGCCCCGCTTTCAAGTCCTCTTGGCAGCCTTACTTCAGTATATTTTTGGACGATAGTTGTCATTTATAACTCTGCTGGTTTGTGAATTACAGTGCCCCTGAGCTCCTTTCTTCAACTCGCTTTCTTGTGAGCTGGCCGCAACACCGCAGGATGACTTCAGGCCCTCATCTGGTTCTGGCACGGCACGCTGAGCCTTTGGTTATTTCCTCTTCCTGGTGGGAAATGAGAGTTAAATTTGCCCGTCCAGACACCTCCAGCTAGTCTCTCATTGGTTCTCGCTATTCCTGTTCATCTTCCGCAGAAATTGCAAACTGGGCCAAACAGGAGGTTAAAGGCACTGACTCTCCAAGTGGGGAGAGTGTTAGTAAAGCGTCTGGAATGTTGCACCCTTGTACCAGGGTACGAAAACTGAGACATATTTGAACACGTCTCCCGATCACATGGTTGATCATACTCTAGGTTCCACATGCATGTTTTAGCTGAAGGAAGAATACCTTAAACCTGGGTAGTTGAAACCCGTGGAATGGGTACCATGCAATATGACTTCAAAGGGTCTTCATTTGCTCACCGATCCTCTCCAATCCTATCACTGCTGCGTTTATGTCCCTGTACACATGCTTGATTCTCTTTCAGAGACATAGCAATCCATAGGTTTTAAGATACTTAAGAGTCAGGTACATTCTTAGGCGTTTAATATGCGGTGTTGAGTCCATTTCATTGAGCAAGGAGTAGCTCTTGTCTATTCCATATTTGGCTTAAGGAACTTTATCTGTGCTCATTTCAATCTCTGGTTTTATGCAGCACCCCAACTCACCTTTACCCTTAAACAAGCATAAGTTGGTTTTCTAAATTTGAGACCCTGTTCTGTTCTGTAATTCAGTTCCTGTGTAGCCAAGTTTACATTCCGTGTATTACTGATATCTTATGATGTTTCTTTTTCTGTGTGACTTATTTCAGTTAGAATCATCGTACCTGAATCCACTCATTGTGCTGCTACGGGCCTGATGACATAGATTTCACTGCTGAGTGATACTGCATTGTACGTAAGTACCACAAGTTCTTTATCCATTTTTCACTTTCTGTGATATTGAACTTGTACGGTAAACGAGGTTCTTGTAAACAGAGGCGTCCCAAACATTGGTGTGTCTGTATCTTTTTGACTTTAATTTCCCAAAGCCATAGGACCATAAGTGGAAGTGCCCTAGGCTCTGTTGCTTTGTTTTTTAGACGTTTCAGGAAACACCATACACTTCTCCCGAGTGTTTGTTGGCAATTTACATCCCGCCCATCAGCATAACAAGGCTCCCAGTTCTCCATGGCCTGTCCTGCCTTTATGGATTTTACACTTTTTTCAGATGTCCCTTTTGACCGGGAGGAAGTGAGACTTCATTGTAGTGCAGATTTCCTTTGCAAGCTTGCTTGGTTGGCCAAAAAGGGCGTATGCGTTTTTTCCTGAATATATTCAGGAAAAAACGCATACGCCCTTTTTGGCCAAGTGCATCATTGTGGACGTTCTGCCTCTTTTCCTATGCTTTCAATGCAATTCCAGTCTACCTCCTGAAATCGGTTTCCTGCAATTCTGCCCCGCTTTCAAGTCCTCTTGGCAGCCTTACTTCAGTATATTTTTGGACGATAGTTGTCATTTATAACTCTGCAGGTTTGTGAATTACAGTGCCCCTGAGCTCCTTTCTTCAACTCGCTTTCTTGTGAGCTGGCCGCAACACCGCAGGATGACTTCAGGCCCTCATCTGGTTCTGGCACGGCACGCTGAGCCTTTGGTTATTTCCTCTTCCTGGTGGGAAATGAGAGTTAAATTTGCCCGTCCAGACACCTCCAGCTAGTCTCTCATTGGTTCTCGCTATTCCTGTTCATCTTCCGCAGAAATTGCAAATTGGGCCAAACAGGAGGTTAAAGGCACTGACTCTCCAAGTCGGGAGAGTGTTAGTAAAGCGTCTGGAATGTTGCACCCTTGTACCAGGGTACGAAAACTGAGACATATTTGAACACGTCTCCCGATCACATGGTTGATCATACTATAGGTTCCACATGCATGTTTTAGCTGAAGGAAGAATACCTTAAACCTGGGTAGTTGAAACCCGTGGAATGGGTACCATGCAATATGACTTCAAAGGGTCTTCATTTGCTCACCGATCCTCTCCAATCCTATCACTGCTGCGTTTATGTCCCTGTACACATGCTTGATTCTCTTTCGGAGACATAGCAATCCATAGGTTTTAAGATACTTAAGAGTCAGGTACATTCTTAGGCGTTTAATATGCGGTGTTGAGTCCATTTCATTGAGCAAGGAGTAGCTCTTGTCTATTCCATATTTGGCTTAAGGAACTTTATCTGTGCTCATTTCAATCTCTGGTTTTATGCAGCACCCCAACTCACCTTTACCCTTAAACAAGCATAAGTTGGTTTTCTAAATTTGAGACCCTGTTCTGTTCTGTAATTCAGTTCCTGTGTAGCCAAGTTTACATTCCGTGTATTACTGATATCTTATGATGTTTCTTTTTCTGTGTGACTTATTTCAGTTAGAATCATCGTACCTGAATCCACTCATTGTGCTGCTACGGGCCTGATGACATAGATTTCACTGCTGAGTGATACTGCATTGTACGTAAGTACCACAAGTTCTTTATCCATTTTTCACTTTCTGTGATATTGAACTTGTACGGTAAACGAGGTTCTTGTAAACAGAGGCGTCCCAAACATTGGGGTGGCTGTATCTTTTTGATTTTAATTTCCCTAAGCTATAGGACCATAAGTGGAAGTGCCCTAGGCTCTGTTGCTTTGTTTTTTAGACGTTTCAGGAAACACCATACACTTCTCCCGAGTGTCTGTTGGCAATTTACATCCCGCCCATCAGCATAACAAGGCTCCCAGTTCTCCATGGCCTGTCCTGCCTTTCTGGATTTTACACTTTTTTCAGATGGCCCTTTTGACCGGGAGGAAGTGAGACTTCATTGTAGTGCAGATTTCCTTTGCAAGCTTGCTTGGTTGGCCAGAAAGGGCGTATGCGTTTTTTCCTGAATATATTCAGGAAAAAACGCATACGCCCTTTTTGGCCAAGTGCATCATTGTGGACGTTCTGCCTCTTTTCCTATGCTTTCAATGCAATTCCAGTCTACCTCCTGAAATCGGTTTCCTGCAATTCTGCCCCGCTTTCAAGTCCTCTTGGCAGCCTTACTTCAGTATATTTTTGGACGATAGTTGTCATTTATAACTCTGCAGGTTTGTGAATTACAGTGCCCCTGAGCTCCTTTCTTCAACTCGCTTTCTTGTGAGCTGGCCGCAACACCGCAGGATGACTTCAGGCCCTCATCTGGTTCCGGCACGGCACGCTGAGCCTTTGGTTATTTCCTCTTCCTGGTGGGAAATGAGAGTTAAATTTGCCCGTCCAGACACCTCCAGCTAGTCTCTCATTGGTTCTCGCTATTCCTGTTCATCTTCCGCAGAAATTGCAAATTGGGCCAAACAGGAGGTTAAAGGGACTGACTCTCCAAGTCGGGAGAGTGTTAGTAAAGCGTCTGGAATGTTGCACCCTTGTACCAGGGTACGAAAACTGAGACATATTTGAACACGTCTCCCGATCACATGGTTGATCATACTCTAGGTTCCCCATGCATGTTTTAGCTGAAGGAAGAATACCTTAAACCTGGGTAGTTGAAACCCGTGGAATGGGTACCATGCAATATGACTTCAAAGGGTCTTCATTTGCTCACCGATCCTCTCCAATCCTATCACTGCTGCGTTTATGTCCCTGTACACATGCTTGATTCTCTTTCGGAGACATAGCAATCCATAGGTTTTAAGATACTTAAGAGTCAGGTACATTCTTAGGCGTTTAATATGCGGTGTTGAGTCCATTTCGTTGAGCAAGGAGTAGCTCTTGTCTATTCCATATTTGGCTTAAGGAACTTTATCTGTGCTCATTTCAATCTCTGGTTTTATGCAGCACCCCAACTCACCTTTACCCTTAAACAAGCATAAGTTGGTTTTCTAAATTTGAGACCCTGTTCTGTTCTGTAATTCAGTTCCTGTGTAGCCAAGTTTACATTCCGTGTATTACTGATATCTTATGATGTTTCTTTTTCTGTGTGACTTATTTCAGTTAGAATCATCGTACCTGAATCCACTCATTGTGCTGCTACGGGCCTGATGACATAGATTTCACTGCTGAGTGATACTGCATTGTACGTAAGTACCACAAGTTCTTTATCCATTTTTCACTTTCTGTGATATTGAACTTGTACGGTAAACGAGGTTCTTGTAAACAGAGGCGTCCCAAACATTGGGGTGGCTGTATCTTTTTGATTTTAATTTCCCTAAGCTATAGGACCATAAGTGGAAGTGCCCTAGGCTCTGTTGCTTTGTTTTTTAGACGTTTCAGGAAACACCATACACTTCTCCCGAGTGTCTGTTGGCAATTTACATCCCGCCCATCAGCATAACAAGGCTCCCAGTTCTCCATGGCCTGTCCTGCCTTTCTGGATTTTACACTTTTTTCAGATGGCCCTTTTGACCGGGGGGAAGTGAGACTTCATTGTAGTGCAGATTTCCTTTGCAAGCTTGCTTGGTTGGCCAAAAAGGGCGTATGCGTTTTTTCCTGAATATATTCAGGAAAAAACGCATACGCCCTTTTTGGCCAAGTGCATCATTGTGGACGTTCTGCCTCTTTTCCTATGCTTTCAATGCAATTCCAGTCTACCTCCTGAAATCGGTTTCCTGCAATTCTGCCCCGCTTTCAAGTCCTCTTGGCAGCCTTACTTCAGTATATTTTTGGACGATAGTTGTCATTTATAACTCTGCAGGTTTGTGAATTACAGTGCCCCTGAGCTCCTTTCTTCAACTCGCTTTCTTGTGAGCTGGCCGCAACACCGCAGGATGGCTTCAGGCCCTAATCTGGTTCCGGCACGGCACGCTGAGCCTTTGGTTATTTCCTCTTCCTGGTGGGAAATGAGAGTTAAATTTGCCCGTCCAGACACCTCCAGCTAGTCTCTCATTGGTTCTCGCTATTCCTGTTCATCTTCCGCAGAAATTGCAAACTGGGCCAAACAGGAGGTTAAAGGGACTGACTCTCCAAGTCGGGAGAGTGTTAGTAAAGCGTCTGGAATGTTGCACCCGAGTACCAGGGTACGAAAACTGAGACATATTTGAACACGTCTCCCGATCACATGGTTGATCATACTCTAGGTTCCACATGCATGTTTTAGCTGAAGGAAGAATACCTTAAACCTGGGTAGTTGAAACCCGTGGAATGGGTACCATGCAATATGACTTCAAAGGGTCTTCATTTGCTCACCGATCCTCTCCAATCCTATCACTGCTGCGTTTATGTCCCTGTACACATGCTTGATTCTCTTTCGGAGACATAGCAATCCATAGGTTTTAAGATACTTAAGAGTCAGGTACATTCTTAGGCGTTTAATATGCGGTGTTGAGTCCATTTCGTTGAGCAAGGAGTAGCTCTTGTCTATTCCATATTTGCCTTAAGGAACTTTATCTGTGCTCATTTCAATCTCTGGTTTTTTTTTTTTTTTTTTTTTTTTTTTTAACATCTTTATTGGGGTATAATTGCTTTACAATGGTGTGTTAGTTTCTGCTTTATAACAAAGTGAATCAGTCATACATAAACCTATGTTCCCATATGTCTTCCCTGTTGCGTCTCCCTCCCTCCCACCCTCCCCATCCCACCCCTCCAGGCTGTCACAAAGCACCGAGCCAATATCCCTGTGCCATGCGGCTGCTTCCCACTAGCTATCTACCTTACTGCGTTTGTTAGTGTGTATATGCCCATGACTCTCTCTCGCCCTGTCACAGCTCACCCTTCCCCCTCCCCATAACCTCAAGTCCGTTCTCTAAGAGGTCTGCGTCTTTATTCCTGCTTTACCCCTAGGTTCTTCATGACATTTTTTTCTTAAATTCCATATATATGTGTTAGCATACGGTATTTGTCTTTTTCTTTCTGACTTACTTCACTCTGTATGACAGACTCTAGGTCTATCCACCTCATTACAAATAGCTCAATTTCGTTTCTTTTTATGGCTGAGTAATATTCCATTGTATATATGTGCCACATCTTCTTTATCCATTCATCCGATGACGGGCACTTAGGTTGTTTCCATCTCCGGGCTATTGTAAATAGAGCTGCAATGAACATTTTGGTACATGACTCTTTTTGAATTTTGGTTTTCTCAGGGTATATGCCCAGTAGTGGGATTGCTGGGTCATATGGTAGTTCTATTTGTAGTTTTTTAAGGAACCTCCATACTGTTCTCCATAGTGGCTGAACCAATTCACATTCCCACCAGCAGTGCAAGAGTGTTCCCTTTTCTCCACACCCTCTCCAGCATTTATTGTTTCTAGATTTTTTGATGATGGCCATTCTGACTGGTGTGAGATGATATCTCATTGTAGTTTTGATTTGCATTTCTCTAATGATTAATGATGTTGAGCATTCTTTCATGTGTTTGTTGGCAGTCTGTATATCTTCTTTGGAGAAATGTCTATTTAGGTCTTCTGCCCATTTTTGGATTGGGTTGTTTGTTTTCTTGTTATTGAGCTGCATGAGCTGCTTGTAAATTTTGGAGATTAATCCTTTGTCGGTTGCTTCATTTGCAAATATTTTCTCCCATTCTGAGGGTTGTCTTTTGGTCTTGTTTACGGTTTCCTTTGCTGTGCAAAAGCTTTGAAGTTTCATTAGGTCCCATTTGTTTATTTTTGTTTTTATTTCCATTACTCTAGGAGGTGGGTCAGAAAGGATCTTGCTTTGATTTATGTCATAGAGTGTTCTGCCTATGTTTTCCTCTAAGAGTTTGATAGTTTCTGGCCTTACATTTAGGTCTTTAATCCATTTTGAGCTTATTTTTGTGTATGGTGTTAGGGAGTGATCTAATCTCATACTTTTACATGTACCTGTCCAGTTTTCCCAGCACCACTTATTGAAGAGGCTGTCCTTTCTCCATTGTACATTACTGCCACCTTTATCAAAGATAAGGTGTCCATATGTGCATGGGTTTATCTCTGGGCTTTCTATCCTGTTCCATTGATCTATCTTTCTGTTTTTGTGCCAGTACCATACCGTCTTGATGACTGTAGCTTTGTAGTATAGTCTGAAGTCAGGGAGCCTGATTCCTCCAGTTCCTTCTTTCGTTCTCAAGATTGCTTTGGCTATTCGGGGTCTTTTGTGTTTCCATACAAATTGTGAAAGTTTTTGTTCTAGTTCTGTGAAAAATGCCAGTGGTAGTTTGATAGGGATTGCATTGAATCTGTAGATTGCTTTGGGTAGTAGAGTCATTTTCACAATGTTGATTCTTCCAATCCAAGAACATGGTATATCTCTCCATCTATTTATATCATCTTTAATTTCTTTCATCAGTGTCTTATAATTTTCTGCATACAGGTCTTTTGTCTCCTTAGGTAGGTTTATTCCTAGATATTTTATTCTTTTTGTTGCAATGGTAAATGGGAGTGTTTTCTTGATTTCACTTTCAGATTTTTCATCATTAGTATATAGGAATGCCAGAGATTTCTGTGCATTAATTTTGTATCCTGCCACTTTACCAAATTCATTGATTAGCTCTAGTAGTTTTCTGGTAGCATCTTTAGGGTTCTCTATGTATAGGATCATGTCATCTGCAAACAGTGACAGCTTTACTTCTTCTTTTCCAATTTGGATTCCTTTTATTTCCTTTTCTTCTCTGATTGCTGTGGCTAAAACTTCCAAAACAATGTTGAATAATAGTGGTGAGAGTGGGCAACCTTGTCTTGTTCCTGATCTTAGTGGAAATGCTTTCAGTTTTTCACCATTGAGGATGATGTTTGCTGTGGGCTTGTCATATATGGCCTTTATTATGTTGAGGAAAGTTCCCTCTATGCCTACTTTCTGCAGGGTTTTTATCATAAATGGGTGTTGAATTTTGTCAAAAGCTTTCTCTGCATCTATTGAGATGATCATATGGTTTTTCTCCTTCAATTTGTTAATATGGTGTATCACATTGATAGATTTGCGTATATTGAAGAATCCTTGCATTCCTGGAATAAACCCCACTTGATCATGGTGTATGATCCTTTTAATGTGCTGTTGGATTCTGTTTGCTAGTATTTTGTTGAGGATTTTTGCATCTATGTTCATCAGTGATATTGGCCTGTAGTTTTCTTTCTTTGTGACATCCTTGTCTGGTTTTGGTATCAAGGTGATGGTGGCCTCGTAGAAGGAGTTAGGGAGTGGTCCTCCCTCTGCTATATTTTGGAAGAGTTTGAGAAGGATAGGTGTTAGCTCTTCTCTAAATGTTTGATAGAATTCGCCTGCGAAGCCATCTGGTCCTGGGCTTTTCTTTGTTGGAAGATTTTTAATCACAGTTTCAATTTCAGTGCTTGTGATTGGTCTGTTCATATTTTCTATTTCTTCCTGATTCAGTCTTGGCAGGTTGTGCATTTCTAAGAATTTGTCCATTTCTTCCAGATTGTCCATTTTATTGGCATAGAGTTGCTTGTAGTAATCTCTCATGATCTCTTTTATCTCTGCAGTGTCAGTTGTTACCTCTCCTTTTTCATTTCTAATTCTATTGATTTGAGTCTTCTCCCTTTTTTTCTTGATGAGTCTGGCTAGTGGTTTATCTATTTTGTTTATCTTCTCAAAGAACCAGCTTTTAGTTTTATTGATCTTTGCTATTGTTTCCTTCATTTCTTTTTCATTTATTTCTGATCTGATTTTTATGATTTCTTTCCTTCTGCTAGCTTTGGGGTTTTTTTGTTCTTCTTTCTCTAATTGCTTGAGGTGCAAGGTTAGGTTGTTTATTCGAGATGTTTCCTGCTTCTTAAGGTGGGCTTGTATTGCTATAAACTTCCCCCTTAGAACTGCTTTTGCTGCATCCCACAGGTTTTGGGTCGTTGTGTCTCCATTGTCATTTGTTTCTAGGTATTTTTTGATTTCCTCTTTGATTTCTTCAGTGATCTCTTCATTATTAAGTAGTGTATTGTTTAGCCTCCATGTGTTTGTATTTTTTACAGATCTTTTCCTGTAATTGATATCTAGTCTCATGGCGTTGTGGTCAGAAAAGATACTTGATACAATTTCAATTTTCTTAAATTTACCAAGGCTTGATTTGTGACCTAAGATATGATCTATCCTGGAGAATGTTCCATGAGCACTTGAGAAAAATGTGTATTCTGTTGTTTTTGGATGGAGTGTCCTATAAATATCAATTAAGTCCATCTTGTTTAATGTATCATTTAAAGCTTGTGTTTCCTTATTTATTTTCATTTTGGATGATCTGTCCATGGGTGAAAGTGGGGTGTTTAAGTCCCCTACTATGAATGTGTTACTGTCGATTTCCCCTTTTATGGCTGTTAGTATTTGCCTTATGTACTGAGGTGCTCCTATGTTGGGTGCATAAATATTTACAATTGTTATATCTTCTTCTTGGATCGATCCTTTGATCATTATGTAGTGTCCTTCTTTGTCTCTTTTAATAGTCCTTATTTTAAAGTCTATTTTGTCTGATATGAGAATTGCTACTCCAGCTTTCTTTTGGCTTCCATTTGCATGGAATATCTTTTTCCATCCCCTTACTTTCAGTCTGTATGTGTCTCTAGGTCTGAAGTGGGTCTCTTGTAGACAGCATATATAAGGGTCTTGTTTTTGTATCCATTCAGCTAATCTGTGTCTTTTGGTGGGAGCATTTAGTCCATTTACATTTAAGGTAATTATTGATATGTATGTTCCTATTCCCATTTTCTAAATTGTTTTGGGTTCGTTATTATAGGTCTTTTCCTTCTCTTGTGTTTCTTGCCTAGAGAAGATCCTTTAGCATTTGTTGTAAAGCTGGTTTGGTGGTGCTGAACTCTCTCAGCTTTTGCTTGTCTGTAAAGGTTTTAATTTCTCCATCAAATCTGAATGAGATCCTTGCTGGGTAGAGTAGTCTTGGCTGCAGGTTTTTCTCCTTCATCACTTTCAGTATGTCCTGCCACTCCCTTCTGGCTTGTAGGGTTTCTGCTGAGAGATCAGCTGTTAACCTTATGGGGATTCCCTTATGTGTTATTTGTTGTTTTTCCCTTGCTGCTTTTAATATGCTTTCTTTGTATTTAATTTTTGACAGTTTGATTAATATGTGTCTTGGCGTATTTCTCCTTGTATTTATCTTGTATGGGACTCTCTGTGCTTCCTGGACTTGATTAACTATTTCCTTTCCCATATTAAGGAAGTTTTCAACTATAATCTCTTCAAATATTTTCTCAGTCCCTTTCTTTTTCTCTTCTTCTTCTGGAACCCCTATAATTCGAATGTTGGTGCGTTTAATGTTGTCCCAGAGGTCTCTGAGACTGTCCTCAGTTCTTTTCATTCTTTTTTCTTTATTCTGCTCTGCAGTAGTTATTTCCACTATTTTATCTTCCAGGTCACTTATCCGTTCTTCTGCCTCAGTTATTCTGCTATTGATCCCATCTAGAGTACTTTTAATTTCATTTATTGTGTTGTTCATCGTTGCTTGTTTCATCTTTAGTTCTTCTAGGTCCTTGTTAACTGATTCTTGCATTTTGTCCAATCTATTGTCCATTCTATCTCCAAGATTTCGGATCAACCTTACTATCATTATTCTGAATTCTCTTTCAGGTAGACTCCCTATTTCCTCTTCATTTGTTAGGTCTGGTGCATTTTTATCTTGCTCCTTTATCTGCTGTGTGTTTTTCTGTCTTCTCATTTTGCTTATCTTACTGTGTTTGGGGTCTCCTTTTTGCAGGCTGCAGGTTTGTGGTTCCTCCTGTTTTTGATGTCTGTCTCTAGTGGCTAAGGTTGGTTCAGTGGGTTGTGTAGGCTTCCTGGTGGAGGGGGCTAGTGCCTGTGTTGTGGTGGATGAGGCTGGATCTTGTCTCTCTAGTGGTCAGGTTCACGTCTGGTGGTGTGTTTGGGGGTGTCTGTGGCCTTATTATGATTTTAGGCAGCCTCTCTGCTAATGGGTGGGGTTGTGTTCCTGTTTTGCTAGTTGTTTGGCATAGGTTTTCCAGCACTGTGGCTTGCTGGTCGTTGAGTGAAGCTGGGTGCTGGTGTTAAGATGGAGGTCTCTGGGAGATTTTCGCTGTTTGATATTATGTGGAGCTGGGAGGTCTCTTGTTGATCAGTGTCCTGAAGTTGGCTCTCCTACCTCAGAGGCAGAGCCCTGCCTCCTGGCTGGAGCACCAAAAGCTTTTCATCCACAGGCTCAGGATAAAAGGGAGAAAAAGTAGAGGGAATTAGTAGAAGTATGAGGAAAGAAAGAAGGAAAGGAGGGTAGGAAGGAAGGAAGAAAGAAAGAAAGAAGCAAAGAAGGAAAGAAGGCAAGAAGGAAAGAAGGGAGGGAGGGAGGGAAGAGGGAAGGAAGGAGGGAAAGAAGGAAAAAAGACAGAAAGAAAGAAGATACAGTAAAAATAAAATACAGTATAATAAAGTTATTGAATTAAAAACTTCTTATTTAGAAAAAAAAAAAAAGGGACGGAAAGAACCTAGGACAAATGTTGGCAGCAAAGCTATACAGACAAAATCTTACACAGAAGCATACACATACACCCTCACTAAAAGAGGTAAATGGGGAAAAATCCTAAATCTTGCTGTCAGAGACCACCTCCTCAATTTGGGATGATTCGTTGTCTAAAGGAGGGAAGGAAGGACGGAAAGAAAGAAAGAAAGAACGAAGGTAAAGTATAATAAGGTTATTAAAATTAATTATTAAGAAAAAAATTTAAAAAAAAAAACATGGACGGATAGAACCCTAGGACAAATGGTGGAAGCAAGACTATACAGACAAGATCTCACACAGAAGCATACACATACACGTTCGCAAAAAGAGGAAAGGGGAAAAAATCATAGATCTTGCTCCTAAAGTCCACTTCCTTAATTTGGGATGATTGGTTGTCTATTCAGGTATTCCACAGATGCAGGGTACATCAAGTTGATTGTGGAGCTTTAATCCGCTGCTTCTGAGGCTGCTGGGAGGGATTTCCCTTTCTCTTCTTTGTTCTCACAGCTCCCAGGGCTAAGCTTTGGATTTGGCCCTGCCACTGCGTGTAGATCGCTGGAGGGCGTCTGTTTTTTGCTCAGACAGGATGGGGTTAAAAGAGCCGCTGATTGGGGGCTCTGGCGCACTCAGGCCGGCGGGGACGGAGGGGCACAGAGTGCGGGGCGGGCCTGCGGTGGCAAAGGCCGGCGTGACTTTGCACCAGCCTGAGGCGCTCTGTGCGCTCTCCCGGGGAAGTTGTCCCTGGATCCCGGGAACCCGGCAGTGGCGGGCTGCACAGCCTCCGCGGAAGAGGGGTGTGGAGAGTGACCTGTGCTCGCACACAGGCCCCTCGGTGGCGGCAGCAGCAGCCTTAACGTCTCCCGCCCGCCTCTGGGGTCCGCGCTTTTAGCCGCGGCTTGCGCCCGTCTCTGGATTCCGCGCTTTCAGCCGCGGCTCGCGCCCGTCTCTGGATTCCGCGCTTTCAGCCGCGGCTCGCGCCCGTCTCTGGATTCCGCGCTTTCAGCCGCGGCTCGCGCCCGTCTCTGGATTCCGCGCTTTCAGCCGCGGCTCGCACCCGTCTCTGGATTCCGAGCTTTCAGCCGCGGCTCGCGCCCGTCTCTGGGGTTCGCGCTTTTAGCCGCGGCTCGCGCCCGTCTCTGGAGTTCCTTTAAGCAGCGTTCTTAAACCCCTCTCCTCACGCCCCAGGAAACAAAGAGGGAAGAAAAAGTCTCCTGCCTCTTCTGCAGGTGCAGGCTTTTCCCCGGACTCCCTCCCGGCTAGCTGTGGTGCACTAACCCCTTCAGGCTATGTTCAAGCCGCCAACCCCAGTCCTCTCTCTGCGCTCCGGCCTCAGCTCTCAGCCCCGCCCGCCCCGGCGGGTGAGCAGACAAGCCTCTCGGGCTGGTGAGTGCCGGTCGGCACCGATCCTCTGTGCGGGAATCTCCCCGCTTTGCCCTCCGCACCCGTTGCTGTGCACTCCGCAGCTTCGAAGCTCCCCCCTCCGCCTCCCGCAGTCTCCGCCCTCGAAGGGGCTTCCTAGAGTGTGGAAACTTTTCCTCCTTCACAGCTCCCTCCCACTGGTGCAGGTGCCGTCCCTATTCTTTTGTCTCTGTTTTTTCTTTTGCCCTACCCAGGTACATGGGGAGTTTCTTGCCTTTTGGGAGGTCTGAGGTCTTCTGCCAGCCTTCAGTAGGTGTTCTGTAGGAGTTGTTCCACGTGTAGATGTATTTCTGGTGTATCTGTGGGGAGGAAGGTGATCTCCGCGTCTTACTCTTCCGCCATCCTCAATCTCTGGTTTTATGCAGCACCCCAACTCACCTTTACCCTTAAACAAGCATAAGTTGGTTTTCTAAATTTGAGACCCTGTTCTGTTCTGTAATTCAGTTCCTGTGTAGCCAAGTTTACATTCCGTGTATTACTGATATCTTATGATGTTTCTTTTTCTGTGTGACTTATTTCAGTTAGAATCATCGTACCTGAATCCACTCATTGTGCTGCTACGGGCCTGATGACATAGATTTCACTGCTGAGTGATACTGCATTGTACGTAAGTACCACAAGTTCTTTATCCATTTTTCACTTTCTGTGATATTGAACTTGTACGGTAAACGAGGTTCTTGTAAACAGAGGCGTCCCAAACATTGGGGTGGCTGTATCTTTTTGATTTTAATTTCCCTAAGCTATAGGACCATAAGTGGAAGTGCCCTAGGCTCTGTTGCTTTGTTTTTTAGACGTTTCAGGAAACACCATACACTTCTCCCGAGTGTCTGTTGGCAATTTACATCCCGCCCATCAGCATAACAAGGCTCCCAGTTCTCCATGGCCTGTCCTGCCTTTCTGGATTTTACACTTTTTTCAGATGGCCCTTTTGACCGGGGGGAAGTGAGACTTCATTGTAGTGCAGATTTCCTTTGCAAGCTTGCTTGGTTGGCCAAAAAGGGCGTATGCGTTTTTTCCTGAATATATTCAGGAAAAAACGCATACGCCCTTTTTGGCCAAGTGCATCATTGTGGACGTTCTGCCTCTTTTCCTATGCTTTCAATGCAATTCCAGTCTACCTCCTGAAATCGGTTTCCTGCAATTCTGCCCCGCTTTCAAGTCCTCTTGGCAGCCTTACTTCAGTATATTTTTGGACGATAGTTGTCATTTATAACTCTGCAGGTTTGTGAATTACAGTGCCCCTGAGCTCCTTTCTTCAACTCGCTTTCTTGTGAGCTGGCCGCAACACCGCAGGATGGCTTCAGGCCCTAATCTGGTTCCGGCACGGCACGCTGAGCCTTTGGTTATTTCCTCTTCCTGGTGGGAAATGAGAGTTAAATTTGCCCGTCCAGACACCTCCAGCTAGTCTCTCATTGGTTCTCGCTATGCCTGTTCATCTTCCACAGAAATTGCAAACTGGGCCAAACAGTAGGTTAAAGGGACTGACTCTCCAAGTCAGGAGAGTGTTAGTAAAGCGTCTGGAATGTTGCACCCGAGTACCAGGGTACGAAAACTGAGACATATTTGAACACGTCTCCCGATCACATGGTTGATCATACTCTAGGTTCCACATGCATGTTTTAGCTGAAGGAAGAATACCTTAAACCTGGGTAGTTGAAACCCGTGGAATGGGTACCATGCAATATGACTTCAAAGGGTCTTCATTTGCTCACCGAACCTCTCCAATCCTATCACTGCTGCGTTTATGTCCCTGTACACATGCTTGATTCTCTTTCGGAGACATAGCAATCCATAGGTTTTAAGATACTTAAGAGTCAGGTACATTCTTAGGCGTTTAATATGCGGTGTTGAGTCCATTTCGTTGAGCAAGGAGTAGCTCTTGACTATTCCATATTTGGCTTAAGGAACTTTATCTGTGCTCATTTCAATCTCTGGTTTTATGCAGCACCCCAACTCACCTTTACCCTTAAACAAGCATAAGTTGGTTTTCTAAATTTGAGACCCTGTTCTGTTCTGTAATTCAGTTCCTGTGTAGCCAAGTTTACATTCCGTGTATTACTGATATCTTATGATGTTTCTTTTTCTGTGTGACTTATTTCAGTTAGAATCATCGTACCTGAATCCACTCATTGTGCTGCTACGGGCCTGATGACATAGATTTCACTGCTGAGTGATACTGCATTGTACGTAAGTACCACAAGTTCTTTATCCATTTTTCACTTTCTGTGATATTGAACTTGTACGGTAAACGAGGTTCTTGTAAACAGAGGCGTCCCAAACATTGGGGTGGCTGTATCTTTTTGATTTTAATTTCCCTAAGCTATAGGACCATAAGTGGAAGTGCCCTAGGCTCTGTTGCTTTGTTTTTTAGATGTTTCAGGAAACACCATACAATTCTCCCGAGTGTCTGTTGGCAATTTACATCCCGCCCATCAGCATAACAAGGCTCCCAGTTCTCCATGGCCTGTCCTGCCTTTTGGATTTTACACTTTTTTCAGATGGCCCTTTTGACCGGGGGGAAGTGAGACTTCATTGTAGTGCAGATTTCCTTTGCAAGCTTGCTTGGTTGGCCAAAAAGGGCGTATGCCTTTTTTCCTGAATATATTCAGGAAAAAACGCATACGCCCTTTTTGGCCAAGTGCATCATTGTGGACGTTCTGCCTCTTTTCCTATGCTTTCAATGCAATTCCAGTCTACCTCCTGAAATCGGTTTCCTGCAATTCTGCCCCGCTTTCAAGTCCTCTTGGCAGCCTTACTTCAGTATATTTTTGGACGATAGTTGTCATTTATAACTCTGCAGGTTTGTGAATTACAGTGCCCCTGAGCTCCTTTGTTCAACTCGTTTTCTTGTGAGCTGGCCGCAACACCGCAGGATGACTTCAGGCCCTAATCTGGTTCCGGCACGGCACGCTGAGCCTTTGGTTATTTCCTCTTCCTGGTGGGAAATGAGAGTTAAATTTGCCCGTCCAGACACCTCCAGCTAGTCTCTCATTGGTTCTCGCTATTCCTGTTCATCTTCCGCAGAAATTGCAAACTGGGCCAAACAGGAGGTTAAAGGCACTGACTCTCCAAGTCGGGAGAGTGTTAGTAAAGCGTCTGGAATGTTGCACCCGAGTACCAGGTACGAAAACTGAGACATATTTGAACACGTCTCCCGATCACATGGTTGATCATACTCTAGGTTCCACATGCATGTTTTAGCTGAAGGAAGAATAACTTAAACCTGGGTAGTTGAAACCCGTGGAATGGGTACCATGCAATATGACTTCAAAGGGTCTTCATTTGCTCACCGAACCTCTCCAATCCTATCACTGCTGCGTTTACGTCCCTGTACACATGCTTGATTCTCTTTCGGAGACATAGCAATCCATAGGTTTTAAGATACTTAAGAGTCAGGTACATTCTTAGGCGTTTAATATGCGGTGTTGAGTCCATTTCGTTGAGCAAGGAGTAGCTCTTGTCTATTCCATATTTGGCTTAAGGAACTTTATCTGTGCTCATTTCAATCTCTGGTTTTATGCAGCACCCCAACTCACCTTTACCCTTAAACAAGCATAAGTTGGTTTTCTAAATTTGAGACCCTGTTCTGTTCTGTAATTCAGTTCCTGTGTAGCCAAGTTTACATTCCGTGTATTACTGATATCTTATGATGTTTCTTTTTCTGTGTGACTTATTTCAGTTAGAATCATCGTACCTGAATCCACTCATTGTGCTGCTACGGGCCTGATGACATAGATTTCACTGCTGAGTGATACTGCATTGTACGTAAGTACCACAAGTTCTTTATCCATTTTTCACTTTCTGTGATATTGAACTTGTACGGTAAACCAGGTTCTTGTAAACAGAGGCGTCCCAAACATTGGGGTTACTGTATCTTTTTGATTTTAATTTCCCTAAGCTATAGGACCATAAGTGGAAGTGCCCTAGGCTCTGTTGCTTTGTTTTTTAGACGTTTCAGGAAACACCATACACTTCTCCCGAGTGTCTGTTGGCAATTTACATCCCGCCCATCAGCATAACAAGGCTCCCAGTTCTCCATGGCCTGTCCTGCCTTTCTGGATTTTACACTTTTTTCAGATGGCCCTTTTGACCGGGGGGAAGTGAGACTTCATTGTAGTGCAGATTTCCTTTGCAAGCTTGCTTGGTTGGCCAAAAAGGGCGTATGCGTTTTTTCCTGAATATATTCAGGAAAAAACGCATACGCCCTTTTTGGCCAAGTGCATCATTGTGGACGTTCTGCCTCTTTTCCTATGCTTTCAATGCAATTCCAGTCTACCTCCTGAAATCGGTTTCCTGCAATTCTGCCCCGCTTTCAAGTCCTCTTGGCAGCCTTACTTCAGTATATTTTTGGACGATAGTTGTCATTTATAACTCTGCAGGTTTGTGAATTACAGTGCCCCTGAGCTCCTTTCTTCATCTCGCTTTCTTGTGAGCTGGCCGCAACACCGCAGGATGGCTTCAGGCCCTAATCTGGTTCCGGCACGGCACGCTGAGCCTTTGGTTATTTCCTCTTCCTGGTGGGAAATGAGAGTTAAATTTGCCCGTCCAGACACCTCCAGCTAGTCTCTCATTGGTTCTCGCTATTCCTGTTCATCTTCCGCAGAAATTGCAAACTGGGCCAAACAGGAGGTTAAAGGGACTGACTCTCCAAGTCGGGAGAGTGTTAGTAAAGCGTCTGGAATGTTGCACCCGAGTACCAGGGTACGAAAACTGAGACATATTTGAACACGTCTCCCGATCACATGGTTGATCATACTCTAGGTTCCACATGCATGTTTTAGCTGAAGGAAGAATACCTTAAACCTGGGTAGTTGAAACCCGTGGAATGGGTACCATGCAATATGACTTCAAAGGGTCTTCATTTGCTCACCGAACCTCTCCAATCCTATCACTGCTGCGTTTATGTCCCTGTACACATGCTTGATTCTCTTTCGGAGACATAGCAATCCATAGGTTTTAAGATACTTAAGAGTCAGGTACATTCTTAGGCGTTTAATATGCGGTGTTGAGTCCATTTCGTTGAGCAAGGAGTAGCTCTTGTCTATTCCATATTTGGCTTAAGGAACTTTATCTGTGCTCATTTCAATCTCTGGTTTTATGCAGCACCCCAACTCACCTTTACCCTTAAACAAGCATAAGTTGGTTTTCTAAATTTGAGACCCTGTTCTGTTCTGTAATTCAGTTCCTGTGTAGCCAAGTTTACATTCCGTGTATTACTGATATCTTATGATGTTTCTTTTTCTGTGTGACTTATTTCAGTTAGAATCATCGTACCTGAATCCACTCATTGTGCTGCTACGGGCCTGATGACATAGATTTCACTGCTGAGTGATACTGCATTGTACGTAAGTACCACAAGTTCTTTATCCATTTTTCACTTTCTGTGATATTGAACTTGTACGGTAAACGAGGTTCTTGTAAACAGAGGCGTCCCAAACATTGGGGTGGCTGTATCTTTTTGATTTTAATTTCCCTAAGCTATAGGACCATAAGTGGAAGTGCCCTAGGCTCTGTTGCTTTGTTTTTTAGACGTTTCAGGAAACACCATACACTTCTCCCGAGTGTCTGTTGGCAATTTACATCCCGCCCATCAGCATAACAAGGCTCCCAGTTCTCCATGGCCTGTCCTGCCTTTCTGGATTTTACACTTTTTTCAGATGGCCCTTTTGACCGGGAGGAAGTGAGACTTCATTGTAGTGCAGATTTCCTTTGCAAGCTTGCTTGGTTGGCCAAAAAGGGCGTATGCGTTTTTTCCTGAATATATTCAGGAAAAAACGCATACGCCCTTTTTGGCCAAGTGCATCATTGTGGACGTTCTGCCTCTTTTCCTATGCTTTCAATGCAATTCCAGTCTACCTCCTGAAATCGGTTTCCTGCAATTCTGCCCCGCTTTCAAGTCCTCTTGGCAGCCTTACTTCAGTATATTTTTGGACGATAGTTGTCATTTATAACTCTGCAGGTTTGTGAATTACAGTGCCCCTGAGCTCCTTTCTTCAATTCGCTTTCTTGTGAGCTGGCCGCAACACCGCAGGATGGCTTCAGGCCCTCATCTGGTTCCGGCACGGCACGCTGAGCCTTTGGTTATTTCCTCTTCCTGGTGGGAAATGAGAGTTAAATTTGCCCGTCCAGACACCTCCAGCTAGTCTCTCATTGGTTCTCGCTATTCCTGTTCATCTTCCACAGAAATTGCAAATTGGGCCAAACAGGAGGTTAAAGGGACTGACTCTCCAAGTCGGGAGAGTGTTAGTAAAGCGTCTGGAATGTTGCACCCTTGTACCAGGGTACGAAAACTGAGACATATTTGAACACGTCTCCCGATCACATGGTTGATCATACTCTAGGTTCCACATGCATGTTTTAGCTGAAGGAAGAATACCTTAAACCTGGGTAGTTGAAACCCGTGGAATGGGTACCATGCAATATGACTTCAAAGGGTCTTCATTTGCTCACCGATCCTCTCCAATCCTATCACTGCTGCGTTTATGTCCCTGTACACATGCTTGATTCTCTTTCGGAGACATAGCAATCCATAGGTTTTAAGATACTTAAGAGTCAGGTACATTCTTAGGCGTTTAATATGCGGTGTTGAGTCCATTTCGTTGAGCAAGGAGTAGCTCTTGTCTATTCCATATTTGGCTTAAGGAACTTTATCTGTGCTCATTTCAATCTCTGGTTTTATGCAGCACCCCAACTCACCTTTACCCTTAAACAAGCATAAGTTGGTTTTCTAAATTTGAGACCCTGTTCTGTTCTGTAATTCAGTTCCTGTGTAGCCAAGTTTACATTCCGTGTATTACTGATATCTTATGATGTTTCTTTTTCTGTGTGACTTATTTCAGTTAGAATCATCGTACCTGAATCCACTCATTGTGCTGCTACGGGCCTGATGACATAGATTTCACTGCTGAGTGATACTGCATTGTACGTAAGTACCACAAGTTCTTTATCCATTTTTCACTTTCTGTGATATTGAACTTGTACGGTAAACCAGGTTCTTGTAAACAGAGGCGTCCCAAACATTGGGGTTACTGTATCTTTTTGATTTTAATTTCCCTAAGCTATAGGACCATAAGTGGAAGTGCCCTAGGCTCTGTTGCTTTGTTTTTTAGACGTTTCAGGAAACACCATACACTTCTCCCGAGTGTCTGTTGGCAATTTACATCCCGCCCATCAGCATAACAAGGCTCCCAGTTCTCCATGGCCTGTCCTGCCTTTCTGGATTTTACACTTTTTTCAGATGGCCCTTTTGACCGGGGGGAAGTGAGACTTCATTGTAGTGCAGATTTCCTTTGCAAGCTTGCTTGGTTGGCCAAAAAGGGCGTATGCGTTTTTTCCTGAATATATTCAGGAAAAAACGCATACGCCCTTTTTGGCCAAGTGCATCATTGTGGACGTTCTGCCTCTTTTCCTATGCTTTCAATGCAATTCCAGTCTACCTCCTGAAATCGGTTTCCTGCAATTCTGCCCCGCTTTCAAGTCCTCTTGGCAGCCTTACTTCAGTATATTTTTGGACGATAGTTGTCATTTATAACTCTGCAGGTTTGTGAATTACAGTGCCCCTGAGCTCCTTTCTTCATCTCGCTTTCTTGTGAGCTGGCCGCAACACCGCAGGATGGCTTCAGGCCCTAATCTGGTTCCGGCACGGCACGCTGAGCCTTTGGTTATTTCCTCTTCCTGGTGGGAAATGAGAGTTAAATTTGCCCGTCCAGACACCTCCAGCTAGTCTCTCATTGGTTCTCGCTATTCCTGTTCATCTTCCGCAGAAATTGCAAACTGGGCCAAACAGGAGGTTAAAGGGACTGACTCTCCAAGTCGGGAGAGTGTTAGTAAAGCGTCTGGAATGTTGCACCCGAGTACCAGGGTACGAAAACTGAGACATATTTGAACACGTCTCCCGATCACATGGTTGATCATACTCTAGGTTCCACATGCATGTTTTAGCTGAAGGAAGAATACCTTAAACCTGGGTAGTTGAAACCCGTGGAATGGGTACCATGCAATATGACTTCAAAGGGTCTTCATTTGCTCACCGAACCTCTCCAATCCTATCACTGCTGCGTTTACGTCCCTGTACACATGCTTGATTCTCTTTCGGAGACATAGCAATCCATAGGTTTTAAGATACTTAAGAGTCAGGTACATTCTTAGGCGTTTAATATGCGGTGTTGAGTCCATTTCGTTGAGCAAGGAGTAGCTCTTGTCTATTCCATATTTGGCTTAAGGAACTTTATCTGTGCTCATTTCAATCTCTGGTTTTATGCAGCACCCCAACTCACCTTTACCCTTAAACAAGCATAAGTTGGTTTTCTAAATTTGAGACCCTGTTCTGTTCTGTAATTCAGTTCCTGTGTAGCCAAGTTTACATTCCGTGTATTACTGATATCTTATGATGTTTCTTTTTCTGTGTGACTTATTTCAGTTAGAATCATCGTACCTGAATCCACTCATTGTGCTGCTACGGGCCTGATGACATAGATTTCACTGCTGAGTGATACTGCATTGTACGTAAGTACCACAAGTTCTTTATCCATTTTTCACTTTCTGTGATATTGAACTTGTACGGTAAACGAGGTTCTTGTAAACAGAGGCGTCCCAAACATTGGGGTGGCTGTATCTTTTTGATTTTAATTTCCCTAAGCTATAGGACCATAAGTGGAAGTGCCCTAGGCTCTGTTGCTTTGTTTTTTAGACGTTTCAGGAAACACCATACACTTCTCCCGAGTGTCTGTTGGCAATTTACATCCCGCCCATCAGCATAACAAGGCTCCCAGTTCTCCATGGCCTGTCCTGCCTTTCTGGATTTTACACTTTTTTCAGATGGCCCTTTTGACCGGGAGGAAGGGAGACTTCATTGTAGTGCAGATTTCCTTTGCAAGCTTGCTTGGTTGGCCAAAAAGGGCGTATGCGTTTTTTCCTGAATATATTCAGGAAAAAACGCATACGCCCTTTTTGGCCAAGTGCATCATTGTGGACGTTCTGCCTCTTTTCCTATGCTTTCAATGCAATTCCAGTCTACCTCCTGAAATCGGTTTCCTGCAATTCTGCCCCGCTTTCAAGTCCTCTTGGCAGCCTTACTTCAGTATATTTTTGGACGATAGTTGTCATTTATAACTCTGCAGGTTTGTGAATTACAGTGCCCCTGAGCTCCTTTCTTCAACTCGCTTTCTTGTGAGCTGGCCGCAACACCGCAGGATGGCTTCAGGCCCTAATCTGGTTCCGGCACGGCACGCTGAGCCTTTGGTTATTTCCTCTTCCTGGTGGGAAATGAGAGTTAAATTTGCCCGTCCAGACACCTCCAGCTAGTCTCTCATTGGTTCTCGCTATTCCTGTTCATCTTCCGCAGAAATTGCAAACTGGGCCAAACAGGAGGTTAAAGGGACTGACTCTCCAAGTCGGGAGAGTGTTAGTAAAGCGTCTGGAATGTTGCACCCGAGTACCAGGGTACGAAAACTGAGACATATTTGAACACGTCTCCCGATCACATGGTTGATCATACTCTAGGTTCCACATGCATGTTTTAGCTGAAGGAAGAATACCTTAAACCTGGGTAGTTGAAACCCGTGGAATGGGTACCATGCAATATGACTTCAAAGGGTCTTCATTTGCTCACCGAACCTCTCCAATCCTATCACTGCTGCGTTTATGTCCCTGTACACATGCTTGATTCTCTTTCGGAGGCATAGCAATCCATAGGTTTTAAGATACTTAAGAGTCAGGTACATTCTTAGGCGTTTAATATGCGGTGTTGAGTCCATTTCGTTGAGCAAGGAGTAGCTCTTGTCTATTCCATATTTGGCTTAAGGAACTTTATCTGTGCTCATTTCAATCTCTGGTTTTATGCAGCACCCCAACTCACCTTTACCCTTAAACAAGCATAAGTTGGTTTTCTAAATTTGAGACCCTGTTCTGTTCTGTAATTCAGTTCCTGTGTAGCCAAGTTTACATTCCGTGTATTACTGATATCTTATGATGTTTCTTTTTCTGTGTGACTTATTTCAGTTAGAATCATCGTACCTGAATCCACTCATTGTGCTGCTACGGGCCTGATGACATAGATTTCACTGCTGAGTGATACTGCATTGTACGTAAGTACCACAAGTTCTTTATCCATTTTTCACTTTCTGTGATATTGAACTTGTACGGTAAACCAGGTTCTTGTAAACAGAGGCGTCCCAAACATTGGGGTGGCTGTATCTTTTTGATTTTAATTTCCCTAAGCTATAGGACCATAAGTGGAAGTGCCCTAGGCTCTGTTGCTTTGTTTTTTAGACGTTTCAGGAAACAGCATACACTTCTCCCGAGTGTCTGTTGGCAATTTACATCCCGCCCATCAGCATAACAAGGCTCCCAGTTCTCCATGGCCTGTCCTGCCTTTCTGGATTTTACACTTTTTTCAGATGGCCCTTTTGACCGGGGGGAAGTGAGACTTCATTGTAGTGCAGATTTCCTTTGCAAGCTTGCTTGGTTGGCCAAAAAGGGCGTATGCGTTTTTTCCTGAATATATTCAGGAAAAAACGCATACGCCCTTTTTGGCCAAGTGCATCATTGTGGACGTTCTGCCTCTTTTCCTATGCTTTCAATGCAATTCCAGTCTACCTCCTGAAATCGGTTTCCTGCAATTCTGCCCCGCTTTCAAGTCCTCTTGGCAGCCTTACTTCAGTATATTTTTGGACGATAGTTGTCATTTATAACTCTGCAGGTTTGTGAATTACAGTGCCCCTGAGCTCCTTTCTTCAACTCGTTTTCTTGTGAGCTGGCCGCAACACCGCAGGATGGCTTCAGGCCCTAATCTGGTTCCGGCACGGCACACTGAGCCTTTGGTTATTTCCTCTTCCTGGTGGGAAATGAGAGTTAAATTTGCCCGTCCAGACACCTCCAGCTAGTCTCTCATTGGTTCTCGCTATTCCTGTTCATCTTCCGCAGAAATTGCAAACTGGGCCAAACAGGAGGTTAAAGGGACTGACTCTCCAAGTCGGGAGAGTGTTAGTAAAGCGTCTGGAATGTTGCACCCGAGTACCAGGGTACGAAAACTGAGACATATTTGAACACGTCTCCCGATCACATGGTTGATCATACTCTAGGTTCCACATGCATGTTTTAGCTGAAGGAAGAATACCTTAAACCTGGGTAGTTGAAACCCGTGGAATGGGTACCATGCAATATGACTTCAAAGGGTCTTCATTTGCTCACCGAACCTCTCCAATCCTATCACTGCTGCGTTTATGTCCCTGTACACATGCTTGATTCTCTTTCGGAGACATAGCAATCCATAGGTTTTAAGATACTTAAGAGTCAGGTACATTCTTAGGCGTTTAATATGCGGTGTTGAGTCCATTTCGTTGAGCAAGGAGTAGCTCTTGACTATTCCATATTTGGCTTAAGGAACTTTATCTGTGCTCATTTCAATCTCTGGTTTTATGCAGCACCCCAACTCACCTTTACCCTTAAACAAGCATAAGTTGGTTTTCTAAATTTGAGACCCTGTTCTGTTCTGTAATTCAGTTCCTGTGTAGCCAAGTTTACATTCCGTGTATTACTGATATCTTATGATGTTTCTTTTTCTGTGTGACTTATTTCAGTTAGAATCATCGTACCTGAATCCACTCATTGTGCTGCTACGGGCCTGATGACATAGATTTCACTGCTGAGTGATACTGCATTGTACGTAAGTACCACAAGTTCTTTATCCATTTTTCACTTTCTGTGATATTGAACTTGTACGGTAAACCAGGTTCTTGTAAACAGAGGCGTCCCAAACATTGGGGTGGCTGTATCTTTTTGATTTTAATTTCCCTAAGCTATAGGACCATAAGTGGAAGTGCCCTAGGCTCTGTTGCTTTGTTTTTTAGATGTTTCAGGAAACACCATACACTTCTCCCGAGTGTCTGTTGGCAATTTACATCCCGCCCATCAGTATAACAAGGCTCCCAGTTCTCCATGGCCTGTCCTGCCTTTCTGGATTTTACACTTTTTTCAGATGGCCCTTTTGACCGGGGGGAAGTGAGACTTCATTGTAGTGCAGATTTCCTTTGCAAGCTTGCTTGGTTGGCCAAAAAGGGCGTATGCGTTTTTTCCTGAATATATTCAGGAAAAAACGCATACGCCCTTTTTGGCCAAGTGCATCATTGTGGACGTTCTGCCTCTTTTCCTATGCTTTCAATGCAATTCCAGTCTACCTCCTGAAATCGGTTTCCTGCAATTCTGCCCCGCTTTCAAGTCCTCTTGGCAGCCTTACTTCAGTATATTTTTGGACGATAGTTGTCATTTATAACTCTGCAGGTTTGTGAATTACAGTGCCCCTGAGCTCCTTTCTTCAACTCGTTTTCTTGTGAGCTGGCCGCAACACCGCAGGATGGCTTCAGGCCCTAATCTGGTTCCGGCACGGCACACTGAGCCTTTGGTTATTTCCTCTTCCTGGTGGGAAATGAGAGTTAAATTTGCCCGTCCAGACACCTCCAGCTAGTCTCTCATTGGTTCTCCCTATTCCTGTTCATCTTCCACAGAAATTGCAAACTGGGCCAAACAGGAGGTTAAAGGGACTGACTCTCCAAGTCGGGAGAGTGTTAGTAAAGCGTCTGGAATGTTGCACCCGAGTACCAGGGTACGAAAACTGAGACATATTTGAACACGTCTCCCGATCACATGGTTGATCATACTCTAGGTTCCACATGCATGTTTTAGCTGAAGGAAGAATACCTTAAACCTGGGTAGTTGAAACCCGTGGAATGGGTACCATGCAATATGACTTCAAAGGGTCTTCATTTGCTCACCGAACCTCTCCAATCCTATCACTGCTGCGTTTATGTCCCTGTGCACATGCTTGATTCTCTTTCGGAGACATAGCAATCCATAGGTTTTAAGATACTTAAGAGTCAGGTACATTCTTAGGCGTTTAATATGCGGTGTTGAGTCCATTTCGTTGAGCAAGGAGTAGCTCTTGTCTATTCCATATTTGGCTTAAGGAACTTTATCTGTGCTCATTTCAATCTCTGGTTTTATGCAGCACCCCAACTCACCTTTACCCTTAAACAAGCATAAGTTGGTTTTCTAAATTTGAGACCCTGTTCTGTTCTGTAATTCAGTTCCTGTGTAGCCAAGTTTACATTCCGTGTATTACTGATATCTTATGATGTTTCTTTTTCTGTGTGACTTATTTCAGTTAGAATCATCGTACCTGAATCCACTCATTGTGCTGCTACGGGCCTGATGACATAGATTTCACTGCTGAGTGATACTGCATTGTACGTAAGTACCACAAGTTCTTTATCCATTTTTCACTTTCTGTGATATTGAACTTGTACGGTAAACGAGGTTCTTGTAAACAGAGGCGTCCCAAACATTGGAGTGGCTGTATCTTTTTGATTTTAATTTCCCTAAGCTATAGGACCATAAGTGGAAGTGCCCTAGGCTCTGTTGCTTTGTTTTTTAGACGTTTCAGGAAACACCATACACTTCTCCCGAGTGTCTGTTGGCAATTTACATCCCGCCCATCAGCATAACAAGGCTCCCAGTTCTCCATGGCCTGTCCTGCCTTTCTGGATTTTACACTTTTTTCAGATGGCCCTTTTGACCGGGGGGAAGTGAGACTTCATTGTAGTGCAGATTTCCTTTGCAAGCTTGCTTGGTTGGCCAAAAAGGGCGTATGCGTTTTTTCCTGAATATATTCAGGAAAAAACGCATACGCCCTTTTTGGCCAAGTGCATCATTGTGGACGTTCTGCCTCTTTTCCTATGCTTTCAATGCAATTCCAGTCTACCTCCTGAAATCGGTTTCCTGCAATTCTGCCCCGCTTTCAAGTCCTCTTGGCAGCCTTACTTCAGTATATTTTTGGACGATAGTTGTCATTTATAACTCTGCAGGTTTGTGAATTACAGTGCCCCTGAGCTCCTTTCTTCAACTCGTTTTCTTGTGAGCTGGCCGCAACACCGCAGGATGGCTTCAGGCCCTAATCTGGTTCCGGCACGGCACGCTGAGCCTTTGGTTATTTCCTCTTCCTGGTGGGAAATGAGAGTTAAATTTGCCCGTCCAGACACCTCCAGCTAGTCTCTCATTGGTTCTCGCTATTCCTGTTCATCTTCCGCAGAAATTGCAAACTGGGCCAAACAGGAGGTTAAAGGGACTGACTCTCCAAGTCGGGAGAGTGTTAGTAAAGCGTCTGGAATGTTGCACCCGAGTACCAGGGTACGAAAACTGAGACATATTTGAACACGTCTCCCGATCACATGGTTGATCATACTCTAGGTTCCACATGCATGTTTTAGCTGAAGGAAGAATACCTTAAACCTGGGTAGTTGAAACCCGTGGAATGGGTACCATGCAATATGACTTCAAAGGGTCTTCATTTGCTCACCGAACCTCTCCAATCCTATCACTGCTGCGTTTATGTCCCTGTACACATGCTTGATTCTCTTTCGGAGACATAGCAATCCATAGGTTTTAAGATACTTAAGAGTCAGGTACATTCTTAGGCGTTTAATATGCGGTGTTGAGTCCATTTCGTTGAGCAAGGAGTAGCTCTTGTCTATTCCATATTTGGCTTAAGGAACTTTATCTGTGCTCATTTCAATCTCTGGTTTTATGCAGCACCCCAACTCACCTTTACCCTTAAACAAGCATAAGTTGGTTTTCTAAATTTGAGACCCTGTTCTGTTCTGTAATTCAGTTCCTGTGTAGCCAAGTTTACATTCCGTGTATTACTGATATCTTATGATGTTTCTTTTTCTGTGTGACTTATTTCAGTTAGAATCATCGTACCTGAATCCACTCATTGTGCTGCTACGGGCCTGATGACATAGATTTCACTGCTGAGTGATACTGCATTGTACGTAAGTACCACAAGTTCTTTATCCATTTTTCACTTTCTGTGATATTGAACTTGTACGGTAAACGAGGTTCTTGTAAACAGAGGCGTCCCAAACATTGGGGTGGCTGTATCTTTTTGATTTTAATTTCCCTAAGCTATAGGACCATAAGTGGAAGTGCCCTAGGCTCTGTTGCTTTGTTTTTTAGATGTTTCAGGAAACACCATACACTTCTCCCGAGTGTCTGTTGGCAATTTACATCCCGCCCATCAGTATAACAAGGCTCCCAGTTCTCCATGGCCTGTCCTGCCTTTCTGGATTTTACACTTTTTTCAGATGGCCCTTTTGACCGGGGGGAAGTGAGACTTCATTGTAGTGCAGATTTCCTTTGCAAGCTTGCTTGGTTGGCCAAAAAGGGCGTATGCGTTTTTTCCTGAATATATTCAGGAAAAAACGCATACGCCCTTTTTGGCCAAGTGCATCATTGTGGACGTTCTGCCTCTTTTCCTATGCTTTCAATGCAATTCCAGTCTACCTCCTGAAATCGGTTTCCTGCAATTCTGCCCCGCTTTCAAGTCCTCTTGGCAGCCTTACTTCAGTATATTTTTGGACGATAGTTGTCATTTATAACTCTGCAGGTTTGTGAATTACAGTGCCCCTGAGCTCCTTTCTTCAACTCGTTTTCTTGTGAGCTGGCCGCAACACCGCAGGATGGCTTCAGGCCCTAATCTGGTTCCGGCACGGCACGCTGAGCCTTTGGTTATTTCCTCTTCCTGGTGGGAAATGAGAGTTAAATTTGCCCGTCCAGACACCTCCAGCTAGTCTCTCATTGGTTCTCCCTATTCCTGTTCATCTTCCACAGAAATTGCAAACTGGGCCAAACAGGAGGTTAAAGGGACTGACTCTCCAAGTCGGGAGAGTGTTAGTAAAGCGTCTGGAATGTTGCACCCGAGTACCAGGGTACGAAAACTGAGACATATTTGAACACGTCTCCCGATCACATGGTTGATCATACTCTAGGTTCCACATGCATGTTTTAGCTGAAGGAAGAATACCTTAAACCTGGGTAGTTGAAACCCGTGGAATGGGTACCATGCAATATGACTTCAAAGGGTCTTCATTTGCTCACCGAACCTCTCCAATCCTATCACTGCTGCGTTTATGTCCCTGTACACATGCTTGATTCTCTTTCGGAGACATAGCAATCCATAGGTTTTAAGATACTTAAGAGTCAGGTACATTCTTAGGCGTTTAATATGCGGTGTTGAGTCCATTTCGTTGAGCAAGGAGTAGCTCTTGTCTATTCCATATTTGGCTTAAGGAACTTTATCTGTGCTCATTTCAATCTCTGGTTTTATGCAGCACCCCAACTCACCTTTACCCTTAAACAAGCATAAGTTGGTTTTCTAAATTTGAGACCCTGTTCTGTTCTGTAATTCAGTTCCTGTGTAGCCAAGTTTACATTCCGTGTATTACTGATATCTTATGATGTTTCTTTTTCTGTGTGACTTATTTCAGTTAGAATCATCGTACCTGAATCCACTCATTGTGCTGCTACGGGCCTGATGACATAGATTTCACTGCTGAGTGATACTGCATTGTACGTAAGTACCACAAGTTCTTTATCCATTTTTCACTTTCTGTGATATTGAACTTGTACGGTAAACGAGGTTCTTGTAAACAGAGGCGTCCCAAACATTGGGGTGGCTGTATCTTTTTGATTTTAATTTCCCTAAGCTATAGGACCATAAGTGGAAGTGCCCTAGGCTCTGTTGCTTTGTTTTTTAGACGTTTCAGGAAACACCATACACTTCTCCCGAGTGTCTGTTGGCAATTTACATCCCGCCCATCAGCATAACAAGGCTCCCAGTTCTCCATGGCCTGTCCTGCCTTTCTGGATTTTACACTTTTTTCAGATGACCCTTTTGACCGGGGGGAAGTGAGACTTCATTGTAGTGCAGATTTCCTTTGCAAGCTTGCTTGGTTGGCCAAAAAGGGCGTATGCGTTTTTTCCTGAATATATTCAGGAAAAAACGCATACGCCCTTTTTGGCCAAGTGCATCATTGTGGACGTTCTGCCTCTTTTCCTATGCTTTCAATGCAATTCCAGTCTACCTCCTGAAATCGGTTTCCTGCAATTCTGCCCCGCTTTCAAGTCCTCTTGGCAGCCTTACTTCAGTATATTTTTGGACGATAGTTGTCATTTATAACTCTGCAGGTTTGTGAATTACAGTGCCCCTGAGCTCCTTTCTTCAACTCGCTTTCTTGTGAGCTGGCCGCAACACCGCAGGATGGCTTCAGGCCCTAATCTGGTTCCGGCACGGCACGCTGAGCCTTTGGTTATTTCCTCTTCCTGGTGGGAAATGAGAGTTAAATTTGCCCGTCCAGACACCTCCAGCTAGTCTCTCATTGGTTCTCGCTATTCCTGTTCATCTTCCGCAGAAATTGCAAACTGGGCCAAACAGGAGGTTAAAGGGACTGACTCTCCAAGTCGGGAGAGTGTTAGTAAAGCGTCTGGAATGTTGCACCCGAGTACCAGGGTACGAAAACTGAGACATATTTGAACACGTCTCCCGATCACATGGTTGATCATACTCTAGGTTCCACATGCATGTTTTAGCTGAAGGAAGAATACCTTAAACCTGGGTAGTTGAAACCCGTGGAATGGGTACCATGCAATATGACTTCAAAGGGTCTTCATTTGCTCACCGAACCTCTCCAATCCTATCACTGCTGCGTTTATGTCCCTGTACACATGCTTGATTCTCTTTCGGAGACATAGCAATCCATAGGTTTTAAGATACTTAAGAGTCAGGTACATTCTTAGGCGTTTAATATGCGGTGTTGAGTCCACTTCGTTGAGCAAGGAGTAGCTCTTGTCTATTCCATATTTGGCTTAAGGAACTTTATCTGTGCTCATTTCAATCTCTGGTTTTATGCAGCACCCCAACTCACCTTTACCCTTAAACAAGCATAAGTTGGTTTTCTAAATTTGAGACCCTGTTCTGTTCTGTAATTCAGTTCCTGTGTAGCCAAGTTTACATTCCGTGTATTACTGATATCTTATGATGTTTCTTTTTCTGTGTGACTTATTTCAGTTAGAATCATCGTACCTGAATCCACTCATTGTGCTGCTACGGGCCTGATGACATAGATTTCACTGCTGAGTGATACTGCATTGTACGTAAGTACCACAAGTTCTTTATCCATTTTTCACTTTCTGTGATATTGAACTTGTACGGTAAACGAGGTTCTTGTAAACAGAGGCGTCCCAAACATTGGGGTGGCTGTATCTTTTTGATTTTAATTTCCCTAAGCTATAGGACCATAAGTGGAAGTGCCCTAGGCTCTGTTGCTTTGTTTTTTAGATGTTTCAGGAAACACCATACACTTCTCCCGAGTGTCTGTTGGCAGTTTACATCCCGCCCATCAGCATAACAAGGCTCCCAGTTCTCCATGGCCTGTCCTGCCTTTCTGGATTTTACACTTTTTTCAGATGGCCCTTTTGACCGGGGGGGGGGGGAAGTGAGACTTCATTGTAGTGCAGATTTCCTTTGCAAGCTTGCTTGGTTGGCCAAAAAGGGCGTATGCGTTTTTTCCTGAATATATTCAGGAAAAAACGCATACGCCCTTTTTGGCCAAGTGCATCATTGTGGACGTTCTGCCTCTTTTCCTATGCTTTCAATGCAATTCCAGTCTACCTCCTGAAATCGGTTTCCTGCAATTCTGCCCCGCTTTCAAGTCCTCTTGGCAGCCTTACTTCAGTATATTTTTGGACGATAGTTGTCATTTATAACTCTGCAGGTTTGTGAATTACAGTGCCCCTGAGCTCCTTTCTTCAACTCGTTTTCTTGTGAGCTGGCCGCAACACCGCAGGATGGCTTCAGGCCCTAATCTGGTTCCGGCACGGCACGCTGAGCCTTTGGTTATTTCCTCTTCCTGGTGGGAAATGAGAGTTAAATTTGCCCGTCCAGACACCTCCAGCTAGTCTCTCATTGGTTCTCGCTATTCCTGTTCATCTTCCGCAGAAATTGCAAACTGGGCCAAACAGGAGGTTAAAGGGACTGACTCTCCAAGTCGGGAGAGTGTTAGTAAAGCGTCTGGAATGTTGCACCCGAGTACCAGGGTACGAAAACTGAGACATATTTGAACACGTCTCCCGATCACATGGTTGATCATACTCTAGGTTCCACATGCATGTTTTAGCTGAAGGAAGAATACCTTAAACCTGGGTAGTTGAAACCCGTGGAATGGGTACCATGCAATATGACTTCAAAGGGTCTTCATTTGCTCACCGAACCTCTCCAATCCTATCACTGCTGCGTTTATGTCCCTGTACACATGCTTGATTCTCTTTCGGAGACATAGCAATCCATAGGTTTTAAGATACTTAAGAGTCAGGTACATTCTTAGGCGTTTAATATGCGGTGTTGAGTCCACTTCGTTGAGCAAGGAGTAGCTCTTGTCTATTCCATATTTGGCTTAAGGAACTTTATCTGTGCTCATTTCAATCTCTGGTTTTATGCAGCACCCCAACTCACCTTTCCCCTTAAACAAGCATAAGTTGGTTTTCTAAATTTGAGACCCTGTTCTGTTCTGTAATTCAGTTCCTGTGTAGCCAAGTTTACATTCCGTGTATTACTGATATCTTATGATGTTTCTTTTTCTGTGTGACTTATTTCAGTTAGAATCATCGTACCTGAATCCACTCATTGTGCTGCTACGGGCCTGATGACATAGATTTCACTGCTGAGTGATACTGCATTGTACGTAAGTACCACAAGTTCTTTATCCATTTTTCACTTTCTGTGATATTGAACTTGTACGGTAAACGAGGTTCTTGTAAACAGAGGCGTCCCAAACATTGGGGTGGCTGTATCTTTTTGATTTTAATTTCCCTAAGCTATAGGACCATAAGTGGAAGTGCCCTAGGCTCTGTTGCTTTGTTTTTTAGATGTTTCAGGAAACACCATACACTTCTCCCGAGTGTCTGTTGGCAGTTTACATCCCGCCCATCAGCATAACAAGGCTCCCAGTTCTCCATGGCCTGTCCTGCCTTTCTGGATTTTACACTTTTTTCAGATGGCCCTTTTGACCGGGGGGGGGGGGAAGTGAGACTTCATTGTAGTGCAGATTTCCTTTGCAAGCTTGCTTGGTTGGCCAAAAAGGGCGTATGCGTTTTTTCCTGAATATATTCAGGAAAAAACGCATACGCCCTTTTTGGCCAAGTGCATCATTGTGGACGTTCTGCCTCTTTTCCTATGCTTTCAATGCAATTCCAGTCTACCTCCTGAAATCGGTTTCCTGCAATTCTGCCCCGCTTTCAAGTCCTCTTGGCAGCCTTACTTCAGTATATTTTTGGACGATAGTTGTCATTTATAACTCTGCAGGTTTGTGAATTACAGTGCCCCTGAGCTCCTTTCTTCAACTCCTTTTCTTGTGAGCTGGCCGCAACACCGCAGGATGGCTTCAGGCCCTAATCTGGTTCCGGCACGGCACGCTGAGCCTTTGGTTATTTCCTCTTCCTGGTGGGAAATGAGAGTTAAATTTGCCCGTCCAGACACCTCCAGCTAGTCTCTCATTGGTTCTCGCTATTCCTGTTCATCTTCCGCAGAAATTGCAAACTGGGCCAAACAGGAGGTTAAAGGGACTGACTCTCCAAGTCGGGAGAGTGTTAGTAAAGCGTCTGGAATGTTGCACCCGAGTACCAGGGTACGAAAACTGAGACATATTTGAACACGTCTCCCGATCACATGGTTGATCATACTCTAGGTTCCACATGCATGTTTTAGCTGAAGGAAGAATACCTTAAACCTGGGTAGTTGAAACCCGTGGAATGGGTACCATGCAATATGACTTCAAAGGGTCTTCATTTGCTCACCGAACCTCTCCAATCCTATCACTGCTGCGTTTATGTCCCTGTACACATGCTTGATTCTCTTTCGGAGACATAGCAATCCATAGGTTTTAAGATACTTAAGAGTCAGGTACATTCTTAGGCGTTTAATATGCGGTGTTGAGTCCACTTCGTTGAGCAAGGAGTAGCTCTTGTCTATTCCATATTTGGCTTAAGGAACTTTATCTGTGCTCATTTCAATCTCTGGTTTTATGCAGCACCCCAACTCACCTTTCCCCTTAAACAAGCATAAGTTGGTTTTCTAAATTTGAGACCCTGTTCTGTTCTGTAATTCAGTTCCTGTGTAGCCAAGTTTACATTCCGTGTATTACTGATATCTTATGATGTTTCTTTTTCTGTGTGACTTATTTCAGTTAGAATCATCGTACCTGAATCCACTCATTGTGCTGCTACGGGCCTGATGACATAGATTTCACTGCTGAGTGATACTGCATTGTACGTAAGTACCACAAGTTCTTTATCCATTTTTCACTTTCTGTGATATTGAACTTGTACGGTAAACGAGGTTCTTGTAAACAGAGGCGTCCCAAACATTGGGGTGGCTGTATCTTTTTGATTTTAATTTCCCTAAGCTATAGGACCATAAGTGGAAGTGCCCTAGGCTCTGTTGCTTTGTTTTTTAGATGTTTCAGGAAACACCATACACTTCTCCCGAGTGTCTGTTGGCAGTTTACATCCCGCCCATCAGCATAACAAGGCTCCCAGTTCTCCATGGCCTGTCCTGCCTTTCTGGATTTTACACTTTTTTCAGATGGCCCTTTTGACCGGGGGGGGGGGAAGTGAGACTTCATTGTAGTGCAGATTTCCTTTGCAAGCTTGCTTGGTTGGCCAAAAAGGGCGTATGCGTTTTTTCCTGAATATATTCAGGAAAAAACGCATACGCCCTTTTTGGCCAAGTGCATCATTGTGGACGTTCTGCCTCTTTTCCTATGCTTTCAATGCAATTCCAGTCTACCTCCTGAAATCGGTTTCCTGCAATTCTGCCCCGCTTTCAAGTCCTCTTGGCAGCCTTACTTCAGTATATTTTTGGACGATAGTTGTCATGTATAACTCTGCAGGTTTGTGAATTACAGTGCCCCTGAGCTCCTTTCTTCAACTCGTTTTCTTGTGAGTTGGCCGCAACACCGCAGGATGGCTTCAGGCCCTAATCTGGTTCCGGCACGGCACGCTGAGCCTTTGGTTATTTCCTCTTCCTGGTGGGAAATGAGAGTTAAATTTGCCCGTCCAGACACCTCCAGCTAGTCTCTCATTGGTTCTCGCTATTCCTGTTCATCTTCCGCAGAAATTGCAAACTGGGCCAAACAGGAGGTTAAAGGGACTGACTCTCCAAGTCGGGAGAGTGTTAGTAAAGCGTCTGGAATGTTGCACCCGAGTACCAGGGTACGAAAACTGAGACATATTTGAACACGTCTCCCGATCACATGGTTGATCATACTCTAGGTTCCACATGCATGTTTTAGCTGAAGGAAGAATACCTTAAACCTGGGTAGTTGAAACCCGTGGAATGGGTACCATGCAATATGACTTCAAAGGGTCTTCATTTGCTCACCGAACCTCTCCAATCCTATCACTGCTGCGTTTATGTCCCTGTACACATGCTTGATTCTCTTTCGGAGACATAGCAATCCATAGGTTTTAAGATACTTAAGAGTCAGGTACATTCTTAGGCGTTTAATATGCGGTGTTGAGTCCATTTCGTTGAGCAAGGAGTAGCTCTTGTCTATTCCATATTTGGCTTAAGGAACTTTATCTGTGCTCATTTCAATCTCTGGTTTTATGCAGCACCCCAACTCACCTTTCCCCTTAAACAAGCATAAGTTGGTTTTCTAAATTTGAGACCCTGTTCTGTTCTGTAATTCAGTTCCTGTGTAGCCAAGTTTACATTCCGTGTATTACTGATATCTTATGATGTTTCTTTTTCTGTGTGACTTATTTCAGTTAGAATCATCGTACCTGAATCCACTCATTGTGCTGCTACGGGCCTGATGACATAGATTTCACTGCTGAGTGATACTGCATTGTACGTAAGTACCACAAGTTCTTTATCCATTTTTCACTTTCTGTGATATTGAACTTGTACGGTAAACGAGGTTCTTGTAAACAGAGGCGTCCCAAACATTGGGGTGGCTGTGTCTTTTTGATTTTAATTTCCCTAAGCTATAGGACCATAAGTGGAAGTGCCCTAGGCTCTGTTGCTTTGTTTTTTAGATGTTTCAGGAAACACCATACACTTCTCCCGAGTGTCTGTTGGCAGTTTACATCCCGCCCATCAGCATAACAAGGCTCCCAGTTCTCCATGGCCTGTCCTGCCTTTCTGGATTTTACACTTTTTTCAGATGGCCCTTTTGACCGGGGGGAAGTGAGACTTCATTGTAGTGCAGATTTCCTTTGCAAGCTTGCTTGGTTGGCCAAAAAGGGCGTATGCGTTTTTTCCTGAATATATTCAGGAAAAAACGCATACGCCCTTTTTGGCCAAGTGCATCATTGTGGACGTTCTGCCTCTTTTCCTATGCTTTCAATGCAATTCCAGTCTACCTCCTGAAATCGGTTTCCTGCAATTCTGCCCCGCTTTCAAGTCCTCTTGGCAGCCTTACTTCAGTATATTTTTGGACGATAGTTGTCATGTATAACTCTGCAGGTTTGTGAATTACAGTGCCCCTGAGCTCCTTTCTTCAACTCGTTTTCTTGTGAGTTGGCCGCAACACCGCAGGATGGCTTCAGGCCCTAATCTGGTTCCGGCACGGCACGCTGAGCCTTTGGTTATTTCCTCTTCCTGGTGGGAAATGAGAGTTAAATTTGCCCGTCCAGACACCTCCAGCTAGTCTCTCATTGGTTCTCGCTATTCCTGTTCATCTTCCGCAGAAATTGCAAACTGGGCCAAACAGGAGGTTAAAGGGACTGACTCTCCAAGTCGGGAGAGTGTTAGTAAAGCGTCTGGAATGTTGCACCCGAGTACCAGGGTACGAAAACTGAGACATATTTGAACACGTCTCCCGATCACATGGTTGATCATACTCTAGGTTCCACATGCATGTTTTAGCTGAAGGAAGAATACCTTAAACCTGGGTAGTTGAAACCCGTGGAATGGGTACCATGCAATATGACTTCAAAGGGTCTTCATTTGCTCACCGAACCTCTCCAATCCTATCACTGCTGCGTTTATGTCCCTGTACACATGCTTGATTCTCTTTCAGAGACATAGCAATCCATAGGTTTTAAGATACTTAAGAGTCAGGTACATTCTTAGGCGTTTAATATGCGGTGTTGAGTCCATTTCGTTGAGCAAGGAGTAGCTCTTGTCTATTCCATATTTGGCTTAAGGAACTTTATCTGTGCTCATTTCAATCTCTGGTTTTATGCAGCACCCCAACTCACCTTTACCCTTAAACAAGCATAAGTTGGTTTTCTAAATTTGAGACCCTGTTCTGTTCTGTAATTCAGTTCCTGTGTAGCCAAGTTTACATTCCGTGTATTACTGATATCTTATGATGTTTCTTTTTCTGTGTGACTTATTTCAGTTAGAATCATCGTACCTGAATCCACTCATTGTGCTGCTACGGGCCTGATGACATAGATTTCACTGCTGAGTGATACTGCATTGTACGTAAGTACCACAAGTTCTTTATCCATTTTTCACTTTCTGTGATATTGAACTTGTACGGTAAACGAGGTTCTTGTAAACAGAGGCGTCCCAAACATTGGGGTGGCTGTATCTTTTTGATTTTAATTTCCCTAAGCTATAGGACCATAAGTGGAAGTGCCCTAGGCTCTGTTGCTTTGTTTTTTAGATGTTTCAGGAAACACCATACACTTCTCCCGAGTGTCTGTTGGCAGTTTACATCCCGCCCATCAGCATAACAAGGCTCCCAGTTCTCCATGGCCTGTCCTGCCTTTCTGGATTTTACACTTTTTTCAGATGGCCCTTTTGACCGGGGGGGGGGGGAAGTGAGACTTCATTGTAGTGCAGATTTCCTTTGCAAGCTTGCTTGGTTGGCCAAAAAGGGCGTATGCGTTTTTTCCTGAATATATTCAGGAAAAAACGCATACGCCCTTTTTGGCCAAGTGCATCATTGTGGACGTTCTGCCTCTTTTCCTATGCTTTCAATGCAATTCCAGTCTACCTCCTGAAATCGGTTTCCTGCAATTCTGCCCCGCTTTCAAGTCCTCTTGGCAGCCTTACTTCAGTATATTTTTGGACGATAGTTGTCATTTATAACTCTGCAGGTTTGTGAATTACAGTGCCCATGAGCTCCTTTCTTCAACTCCTTTTCTTGTGAGTTGGCCGCAACACCGCAGGATGGCTTCAGGCCCTAATCTGGTTCCGGCACGGCACGCTGAGCCTTTGGTTATTTCCTCTTCCTGGTGGGAAATGAGAGTTAAATTTGCCCGTCCAGACACCTCCAGCTAGTCTCTCATTGGTTCTCGCTATTCCTGTTCATCTTCCGCAGAAATTGCAAACTGGGCCAAACAGGAGGTTAAAGGGACTGACTCTCCAAGTCGGGAGAGTGTTAGTAAAGCGTCTGGAATGTTGCACCCGAGTACCAGGGTACGAAAACTGAGACATATTTGAACACGTCTCCCGATCACATGGTTGATCATACTCTAGGTTCCACATGCATGTTTTAGCTGAAGGAAGAATACCTTAAACCTGGGTAGTTGAAACCCGTGGAATGGGTACCATGCAATATGACTTCAAAGGGTCTTCATTTGCTCACCGAACCTCTCCAATCCTATCACTGCTGCGTTTATGTCCCTGTACACATGCTTGATTCTCTTTCGGAGACATAGCAATCCATAGGTTTTAAGATACTTAAGAGTCAGGTACATTCTTAGGCGTTTAATATGCGGTGTTGAGTCCATTTCGTTGAGCAAGGAGTAGCTCTTGTCTATTCCATATTTGGCTTAAGGAACTTTATCTGTGCTCATTTCAATCTCTGGTTTTATGCAGCACCCCAACTCACCTTTACCCTTAAACAAGCATAAGTTGGTTTTCTAAATTTGAGACCCTGTTCTGTTCTGTAATTCAGTTCCTGTGTAGCCAAGTTTACATTCCGTGTATTACTGATATCTTATGATGTTTCTTTTTCTGTGTGACTTATTTCAGTTAGAATCATCGTACCTGAATCCACTCATTGTGCTGCTACGGGCCTGATGACATAGATTTCACTGCTGAGTGATACTGCATTGTACGTAAGTACCACAAGTTCTTTATCCATTTTTCACTTTCTGTGATATTGAACTTGTACGGTAAACGAGGTTCTTGTAAACAGAGGCGTCCCAAACATTGGGGTGGCTGTATCTTTTTGATTTTAATTTCCCTAAGCTATAGGACCATAAGTGGAAGTGCCCTAGGCTCTGTTGCTTTGTTTTTTAGATGTTTCAGGAAACACCATACACTTCTCCCGAGTGTCTGTTGGCAATTTACATCCCGCCCATCAGCATAACAAGGCTCCCAGTTCTCCATGGCCTGTCCTGCCTTTCTGGATTTTACACTTTTTTCAGATGGCCCTTTTGACCGGGGGGAAGTGAGACTTCATTGTAGTGCAGATTTCCTTTGCAAGCTTGCTTGGTTGGCCAAAAAGGGCGTATGCGTTTTTTCCTGAATATATTCAGGAAAAAACGCATACGCCCTTTTTGGCCAAGTGCATCATTGTGGACGTTCTGCCTCTTTTCCTATGCTTTCAATGCAATTCCAGTCTACCTCCTGAAATCGGTTTCCTGCAATTCTGCCCCGCTTTCAAGTCCTCTTGGCAGCCTTACTTCAGTATATTTTTGGACGATAGTTGTCATTTATAACTCTGCAGGTTTGTGAATTACAGTGCCCCTGAGCTCCTTTCTTCAACTCGTTTTCTTGTGAGTTGGCCGCAACACCACAGGATGGCTTCAGGCCCTAATCTGGTTCCGGCACGGCACGCTGAGCCTTTGGTTATTTCCTCTTCCTGGTGGGAAATGAGAGTTAAATTTGCCCGTCCAGACACCTCCAGCTAGTCTCTCATTGGTTCTCGCTATTCCTGTTCATCTTCCGCAGAAATTGCAAACTGGGCCAAACAGGAGGTTAAAGGGACTGACTCTCCAAGTCGGGAGAGTGTTAGTAAAGCGTCTGGAATGTTGCACCCGAGTACCAGGGTACGAAAACTGAGACATATTTGAACACGTCTCCCGATCACATGGTTGATCATACTCTAGGTTCCACATGCATGTTTTAGCTGAAGGAAGAATACCTTAAACCTGGGTAGTTGAAACCCGTGGAATGGGTACCATGCAATATGACTTCAAAGGGTCTTCATTTGCTCACCGAACCTCTCCAATCCTATCACTGCTGCGTTTATGTCCCTGTACACATGCTTGATTCTCTTTCGGAGACATAGCAATCCATAGGTTTTAAGATACTTAAGAGTCAGGTACATTCTTAGGCGTTTAATATGCGGTGTTGAGTCCATTTCGTTGAGCAAGGAGTAGCTCTTGTCTATTCCATATTTGGCTTAAGGAACTTTATCTGTGCTCATTTCAATCTCTGGTTTTATGCAGCACCCCAACTCACCTTTCCCCTTAAACAAGCATAAGTTGGTTTTCTAAATTTGAGACCCTGTTCTGTTCTGTAATTCAGTTCCTGTGTAGCCAAGTTTACATTCCGTGTATTACTGATATCTTATGATGTTTCTTTTTCTGTGTGACTTATTTCAGTTAGAATCATCGTACCTGAATCCACTCATTGTGCTGCTACGGGCCTGATGACATAGATTTCACTGCTGAGTGATACTGCATTGTACGTAAGTACCACAAGTTCTTTATCCATTTTTCACTTTCTGTGATATTGAACTTGTACGGTAAACGAGGTTCTTGTAAACAGAGGCGTCCCAAACATTGGGGTGGCTGTATCTTTTTGATTTTAATTTCCCTAAGCTATAGGACCATAAGTGGAAGTGCCCTAGGCTCTGTTGCTTTGTTTTTTAGATGTTTCAGGAAACACCATACACTTCTCCCGAGTGTCTGTTGGCAGTTTACATCCCGCCCATCAGCATAACAAGGCTCCCAGTTCTCCATGGCCTGTCCTGCCTTTCTGGATTTTACACTTTTTTCAGATGGCCCTTTTGACCGGGGGGGGGGGGAAGTGAGACTTCATTGTAGTGCAGATTTCCTTTGCAAGCTTGCTTGGTTGGCCAAAAAGGGCGTATGCGTTTTTTCCTGAATATATTCAGGAAAAAACGCATACGCCCTTTTTGGCCAAGTGCATCATTGTGGACGTTCTGCCTCTTTTCCTATGCTTTCAATGCAATTCCAGTCTACCTCCTGAAATCGGTTTCCTGCAATTCTGCCCCGCTTTCAAGTCCTCTTGGCAGCCTTACTTCAGTATATTTTTGGACGATAGTTGTCATTTATAACTCTGCAGGTTTGTGAATTACAGTGCCCCTGAGCTCCTTTCTTCAACTCCTTTTCTTGTGAGCTGGCCGCAACACCGCAGGATGGCTTCAGGCCCTAATCTGGTTCCGGCACGGCACGCTGAGCCTTTGGTTATTTCCTCTTCCTGGTGGGAAATGAGAGTTAAATTTGCCCGTCCAGACACCTCCAGCTAGTCTCTCATTGGTTCTCGCTATTCCTGTTCATCTTCCGCAGAAATTGCAAACTGGGCCAAACAGGAGGTTAAAGGGACTGACTCTCCAAGTCGGGAGAGTGTTAGTAAAGCGTCTGGAATGTTGCACCCGAGTACCAGGGTACGAAAACTGAGACATATTTGAACACGTCTCCCGATCACATGGTTGATCATACTCTAGGTTCCACATGCATGTATTAGCTGAAGGAAGAATACCTTAAACCTGGGTAGTTGAAACCCGTGGAATGGGTACCATGCAATATGACTTCAAAGGGTCTTCATTTGCTCACCGAACCTCTCCAATCCTATCACTGCTGCGTTTATGTCCCTGTACACATGCTTGATTCTCTTTCGGAGACATAGCAATCCATAGGTTTTAAGATACTTAAGAGTCAGGTACATTCTTAGGCGTTTAATATGCGGTGTTGAGTCCACTTCGTTGAGCAAGGAGTAGCTCTTGTCTATTCCATATTTGGCTTAAGGAACTTTATCTGTGCTCATTTCAATCTCTGGTTTTATGCAGCACCCCAACTCACCTTTCCCCTTAAACAAGCATAAGTTGGTTTTCTAAATTTGAGACCCTGTTCTGTTCTGTAATTCAGTTCCTGTGTAGCCAAGTTTACATTCCGTGTATTACTGATATCTTATGATGTTTCTTTTTCTGTGTGACTTATTTCAGTTAGAATCATCGTACCTGAATCCACTCATTGTGCTGCTACGGGCCTGATGACATAGATTTCACTGCTGAGTGATACTGCATTGTACGTAAGTACCACAAGTTCTTTATCCATTTTTCACTTTCTGTGATATTGAACTTGTACGGTAAACGAGGTTCTTGTAAACAGAGGCGTCCCAAACATTGGGGTGGCTGTATCTTTTTGATTTTAATTTCCCTAAGCTATAGGACCATAAGTGGAAGTGCCCTAGGCTCTGTTGCTTTGTTTTTTAGATGTTTCAGGAAACACCATACACTTCTCCCGAGTGTCTGTTGGCAGTTTACATCCCGCCCATCAGCATAACAAGGCTCCCAGTTCTCCATGGCCTGTCCTGCCTTTCTGGATTTTACACTTTTTTCAGATGGCCCTTTTGACCGGGGGGGGGGGAAGTGAGACTTCATTGTAGTGCAGATTTCCTTTGCAAGCTTGCTTGGTTGGCCAAAAAGGGCGTATGCGTTTTTTCCTGAATATATTCAGGAAAAAACGCATACGCCCTTTTTGGCCAAGTGCATCATTGTGGACGTTCTGCCTCTTTTCCTATGCTTTCAATGCAATTCCAGTCTACCTCCTGAAATCGGTTTCCTGCAATTCTGCCCCGCTTTCAAGTCCTCTTGGCAGCCTTACTTCAGTATATTTTTGGACGATAGTTGTCATGTATAACTCTGCAGGTTTGTGAATTACAGTGCCCCTGAGCTCCTTTCTTCAACTCGTTTTCTTGTGAGTTGGCCGCAACACCGCAGGATGGCTTCAGGCCCTAATCTGGTTCCGGCACGGCACGCTGAGCCTTTGGTTATTTCCTCTTCCTGGTGGGAAATGAGAGTTAAATTTGCCCGTCCAGACACCTCCAGCTAGTCTCTCATTGGTTCTCGCTATTCCTGTTCATCTTCCGCAGAAATTGCAAACTGGGCCAAACAGGAGGTTAAAGGGACTGACTCTCCAAGTCGGGAGAGTGTTAGTAAAGCGTCTGGAATGTTGCACCCGAGTACCAGGGTACGAAAACTGAGACATATTTGAACACGTCTCCCGATCACATGGTTGATCATACTCTAGGTTCCACATGCATGTTTTAGCTGAAGGAAGAATACCTTAAACCTGGGTAGTTGAAACCCGTGGAATGGGTACCATGCAATATGACTTCAAAGGGTCTTCATTTGCTCACCGAACCTCTCCAATCCTATCACTGCTGCGTTTATGTCCCTGTACACATGCTTGATTCTCTTTCGGAGACATAGCAATCCATAGGTTTTAAGATACTTAAGAGTCAGGTACATTCTTAGGCGTTTAATATGCGGTGTTGAGTCCATTTCGTTGAGCAAGGAGTAGCTCTTGTCTATTCCATATTTGGCTTAAGGAACTTTATCTGTGCTCATTTCAATCTCTGGTTTTATGCAGCACCCCAACTCACCTTTCCCCTTAAACAAGCATAAGTTGGTTTTCTAAATTTGAGACCCTGTTCTGTTCTGTAATTCAGTTCCTGTGTAGCCAAGTTTACATTCCGTGTATTACTGATATCTTATGATGTTTCTTTTTCTGTGTGACTTATTTCAGTTAGAATCATCGTACCTGAATCCACTCATTGTGCTGCTACGGGCCTGATGACATAGATTTCACTGCTGAGTGATACTGCATTGTACGTAAGTACCACAAGTTCTTTATCCATTTTTCACTTTCTGTGATATTGAACTTGTACGGTAAACGAGGTTCTTGTAAACAGAGGCGTCCCAAACATTGGGGTGGCTGTGTCTTTTTGATTTTAATTTCCCTAAGCTATAGGACCATAAGTGGAAGTGCCCTAGGCTCTGTTGCTTTGTTTTTTAGATGTTTCAGGAAACACCATACACTTCTCCCGAGTGTCTGTTGGCAGTTTACATCCCGCCCATCAGCATAACAAGGCTCCCAGTTCTCCATGGCCTGTCCTGCCTTTCTGGATTTTACACTTTTTTCAGATGGCCCTTTTGACCGGGGGGAAGTGAGACTTCATTGTAGTGCAGATTTCCTTTGCAAGCTTGCTTGGTTGGCCAAAAAGGGCGTATGCGTTTTTTCCTGAATATATTCAGGAAAAAACGCATACGCCCTTTTTGGCCAAGTGCATCATTGTGGACGTTCTGCCTCTTTTCCTATGCTTTCAATGCAATTCCAGTCTACCTCCTGAAATCGGTTTCCTGCAATTCTGCCCCGCTTTCAAGTCCTCTTGGCAGCCTTACTTCAGTATATTTTTGGACGATAGTTGTCATGTATAACTCTGCAGGTTTGTGAATTACAGTGCCCATGAGCTCCTTTCTTCAACTCCTTTTCTTGTGAGTTGGCCGCAACACCGCAGGATGGCTTCAGGCCCTAATCTGGTTCCGGCACGGCACGCTGAGCCTTTGGTTATTTCCTCTTCCTGGTGGGAAATGAGAGTTAAATTTGCCCGTCCAGACACCTCCAGCTAGTCTCTCATTGGTTCTCGCTATTCCTGTTCATCTTCCGCAGAAATTGCAAACTGGGCCAAACAGGAGGTTAAAGGGACTGACTCTCCAAGTCGGGAGAGTGTTAGTAAAGCGTCTGGAATGTTGCACCCGAGTACCAGGGTACGAAAACTGAGACATATTTGAACACGTCTCCCGATCACATGGTTGATCATACTCTAGGTTCCACATGCATGTTTTAGCTGAAGGAAGAATACCTTAAACCTGGGTAGTTGAAACCCGTGGAATGGGTACCATGCAATATGACTTCAAAGGGTCTTCATTTGCTCACCGAACCTCTCCAATCCTATCACTGCTGCGTTTATGTCCCTGTACACATGCTTGATTCTCTTTCAGAGACATAGCAATCCATAGGTTTTAAGATACTTAAGAGTCAGGTACATTCTTAGGCGTTTAATATGCGGTGTTGAGTCCATTTCGTTGAGCAAGGAGTAGCTCTTGTCTATTCCATATTTGGCTTAAGGAACTTTATCTGTGCTCATTTCAATCTCTGGTTTTATGCAGCACCCCAACTCACCTTTACCCTTAAACAAGCATAAGTTGGTTTTCTAAATTTGAGACCCTGTTCTGTTCTGTAATTCAGTTCCTGTGTAGCCAAGTTTACATTCCGTGTATTACTGATATCTTATGATGTTTCTTTTTCTGTGTGACTTATTTCAGTTAGAATCATCGTACCTGAATCCACTCATTGTGCTGCTACGGGCCTGATGACATAGATTTCACTGCTGAGTGATACTGCATTGTACGTAAGTACCACAAGTTCTTTATCCATTTTTCACTTTCTGTGATATTGAACTTGTACGGTAAACGAGGTTCTTGTAAACAGAGGCGTCCCAAACATTGGGGTGGCTGTATCTTTTTGATTTTAATTTCCCTAAGCTATAGGACCATAAGTGGAAGTGCCCTAGGCTCTGTTGCTTTGTTTTTTAGATGTTTCAGGAAACACCATACACTTCTCCCGAGTGTCTGTTGGCAGTTTACATCCCGCCCATCAGCATAACAAGGCTCCCAGTTCTCCATGGCCTGTCCTGCCTTTCTGGATTTTACACTTTTTTCAGATGGCCCTTTTGACCGGGGGGGGGGGGAAGTGAGACTTCATTGTAGTGCAGATTTCCTTTGCAAGCTTGCTTGGTTGGCCAAAAAGGGCGTATGCGTTTTTTCCTGAATATATTCAGGAAAAAACGCATACGCCCTTTTTGGCCAAGTGCATCATTGTGGACGTTCTGCCTCTTTTCCTATGCTTTCAATGCAATTCCAGTCTACCTCCTGAAATCGGTTTCCTGCAATTCTGCCCCGCTTTCAAGTCCTCTTGGCAGCCTTACTTCAGTATATTTTTGGACGATAGTTGTCATTTATAACTCTGCAGGTTTGTGAATTACAGTGCCCATGAGCTCCTTTCTTCAACTCCTTTTCTTGTGAGTTGGCCGCAACACCGCAGGATGGCTTCAGGCCCTAATCTGTTTCCGGCACGGCACGCTGAGCCTTTGGTTATTTCCTCTTCCTGGTGGGAAATGAGAGTTAAATTTGCCCGTCCAGACACCTCCAGCTAGTCTCTCATTGGTTCTCGCTATTCCTGTTCATCTTCCGCAGAAATTGCAAACTGGGCCAAACAGGAGGTTAAAGGGACTGACTCTCCAAGTCGGGAGAGTGTTAGTAAAGCGTCTGGAATGTTGCACCCGAGTACCAGGGTACGAAAACTGAGACATATTTGAACACGTCTCCCGATCACATGGTTGATCATACTCTAGGTTCCACATGCATGTTTTAGCTGAAGGAAGAATACCTTAAACCTGGGTAGTTGAAACCCGTGGAATGGGTACCATGCAATATGACTTCAAAGGGTCTTCATTTGCTCACCGAACCTCTCCAATCCTATCACTGCTGCGTTTATGTCCCTGTACACATGCTTGATTCTCTTTCGGAGACATAGCAATCCATAGGTTTTAAGATACTTAAGAGTCAGGTACATTCTTAGGCGTTTAATATGCGGTGTTGAGTCCATTTCGTTGAGCAAGGAGTAGCTCTTGTCTATTCCATATTTGGCTTAAGGAACTTTATCTGTGCTCATTTCAATCTCTGGTTTTATGCAGCACCCCAACTCACCTTTACCCTTAAACAAGCATAAGTTGGTTTTCTAAATTTGAGACCCTGTTCTGTTCTGTAATTCAGTTCCTGTGTAGCCAAGTTTACATTCCGTGTATTACTGATATCTTATGATGTTTCTTTTTCTGTGTGACTTATTTCAGTTAGAATCATCGTACCTGAATCCACTCATTGTGCTGCTACGGGCCTGATGACATAGATTTCACTGCTGAGTGATACTGCATTGTACGTAAGTACCACAAGTTCTTTATCCATTTTTCACTTTCTGTGATATTGAACTTGTACGGTAAACGAGGTTCTTGTAAACAGAGGCGTCCCAAACATTGGGGTGGCTGTATCTTTTTGATTTTAATTTCCCTAAGCTATAGGACCATAAGTGGAAGTGCCCTAGGCTCTGTTGCTTTGTTTTTTAGATGTTTCAGGAAACACCATACACTTCTCCCGAGTGTCTGTTGGCAATTTACATCCCGCCCATCAGCATAACAAGGCTCCCAGTTCTCCATGGCCTGTCCTGCCTTTCTGGATTTTACACTTTTTTCAGATGGCCCTTTTGACCGGGGGGAAGTGAGACTTCATTGTAGTGCAGATTTCCTTTGCAAGCTTGCTTGGTTGGCCAAAAAGGGCGTATGCGTTTTTTCCTGAATATATTCAGGAAAAAACGCATACGCCCTTTTTGGCCAAGTGCATCATTGTGGACGTTCTGCCTCTTTTCCTATGCTTTCAATGCAATTCCAGTCTACCTCCTGAAATCGGTTTCCTGCAATTCTGCCCCGCTTTCAAGTCCTCTTGGCAGCCTTACTTCAGTATATTTTTGGACGATAGTTGTCATTTATAACTCTGCAGGTTTGTGAATTACAGTGCCCCTGAGCTCCTTTCTTCAACTCGTTTTCTTGTGAGTTGGCCGCAACACCACAGGATGGCTTCAGGCCCTAATCTGGTTCCGGCACGGCACGCTGAGCCTTTGGTTATTTCCTCTTCCTGGTGGGAAATGAGAGTTAAATTTGCCCGTCCAGACACCTCCAGCTAGTCTCTCATTGGTTCTCGCTATTCCTGTTCATCTTCCGCAGAAATTGCAAACTGGGCCAAACAGGAGGTTAAAGGGACTGACTCTCCAAGTCGGGAGAGTGTTAGTAAAGCGTCTGGAATGTTGCACCCGAGTACCAGGGTACGAAAACTGAGACATATTTGAACACGTCTCCCGATCACATGGTTGATCATACTCTAGGTTCCACATGCATGTTTTAGCTGAAGGAAGAATACCTTAAACCTGGGTAGTTGAAACCCGTGGAATGGGTACCATGCAATATGACTTCAAAGGGTCTTCATTTGCTCACCGAACCTCTCCAATCCTATCACTGCTGCGTTTATGTCCCTGTACACATGCTTGATTCTCTTTCGGAGACATAGCAATCCATAGGTTTTAAGATACTTAAGAGTCAGGTACATTCTTAGGCGTTTAATATGCGGTGTTGAGTCCATTTCGTTGAGCAAGGAGTAGCTCTTGTCTATTCCATATTTGGCTTAAGGAACTTTATCTGTGCTCATTTCAATCTCTGGTTTTATGCAGCACCCCAACTCACCTTTCCCCTTAAACAAGCATAAGTTGGTTTTCTAAATTTGAGACCCTGTTCTGTTCTGTAATTCAGTTCCTGTGTAGCCAAGTTTACATTCCGTGTATTACTGATATCTTATGATGTTTCTTTTTCTGTGTGACTTATTTCAGTTAGAATCATCGTACCTGAATCCACTCATTGTGCTGCTACGGGCCTGATGACATAGATTTCACTGCTGAGTGATACTGCATTGTACGTAAGTACCACAAGTTCTTTATCCATTTTTCACTTTCTGTGATATTGAACTTGTACGGTAAACGAGGTTCTTGTAAACAGAGGCGTCCCAAACATTGGGGTGGCTGTATCTTTTTGATTTTAATTTCCCTAAGCTATAGGACCATAAGTGGAAGTGCCCTAGGCTCTGTTGCTTTGTTTTTTAGATGTTTCAGGAAACACCATACACTTCTCCCGAGTGTCTGTTGGCAGTTTACATCCCGCCCATCAGCATAACAAGGCTCCCAGTTCTCCATGGCCTGTCCTGCCTTTCTGGATTTTACACTTTTTTCAGATGGCCCTTTTGACCGGGGGGGGGGGAAGTGAGACTTCATTGTAGTGCAGATTTCCTTTGCAAGCTTGCTTGGTTGGCCAAAAAGGGCGTATGCGTTTTTTCCTGAATATATTCAGGAAAAAACGCATACGCCCTTTTTGGCCAAGTGCATCATTGTGGACGTTCTGCCTCTTTTCCTATGCTTTCAATGCAATTCCAGTCTACCTCCTGAAATCGGTTTCCTGCAATTCTGCCCCGCTTTCAAGTCCTCTTGGCAGCCTTACTTCAGTATATTTTTGGACGATAGTTGTCATTTATAACTCTGCAGGTTTGTGAATTACAGTGCCCATGAGCTCCTTTCTTCAACTCCTTTTCTTGTGAGTTGGCCGCAACACCGCAGGATGGCTTCAGGCCCTAATCTGGTTCCGGCACGGCACGCTGAGCCTTTGGTTATTTCCTCTTCCTGGTGGGAAATGAGAGTTAAATTTGCCCGTCCAGACACCTCCAGCTAGTCTCTCATTGGTTCTCGCTATTCCTGTTCATCTTCCGCAGAAATTGCAAACTGGGCCAAACAGGAGGTTAAAGGGACTGACTCTCCAAGTCGGGAGAGTGTTAGTAAAGCGTCTGGAATGTTGCACCCGAGTACCAGGGTACGAAAACTGAGACATATTTGAACACGTCTCCCGATCACATGGTTGATCATACTCTAGGTTCCACATGCATGTTTTAGCTGAAGGAAGAATACCTTAAACCTGGGTAGTTGAAACCCGTGGAATGGGTACCATGCAATATGACTTCAAAGGGTCTTCATTTGCTCACCGAACCTCTCCAATCCTATCACTGCTGCGTTTATGTCCCTGTACACATGCTTGATTCTCTTTCGGAGACATAGCAATCCATAGGTTTTAAGATACTTAAGAGTCAGGTACATTCTTAGGCGTTTAATATGCGGTGTTGAGTCCATTTCGTTGAGCAAGGAGTAGCTCTTGTCTATTCCATATTTGGCTTAAGGAACTTTATCTGTGCTCATTTCAATCTCTGGTTTTATGCAGCACCCCAACTCACCTTTACCCTTAAACAAGCATAAGTTGGTTTTCTAAATTTGAGACCCTGTTCTGTTCTGTAATTCAGTTCCTGTGTAGCCAAGTTTACATTCCGTGTATTACTGATATCTTATGATGTTTCTTTTTCTGTGTGACTTATTTCAGTTAGAATCATCGTACCTGAATCCACTCATTGTGCTGCTACGGGCCTGATGACATAGATTTCACTGCTGAGTGATACTGCATTGTACGTAAGTACCACAAGTTCTTTATCCATTTTTCACTTTCTGTGATATTGAACTTGTACGGTAAACGAGGTTCTTGTAAACAGAGGCGTCCCAAACATTGGGGTGGCTGTATCTTTTTGATTTTAATTTCCCTAAGCTATAGGACCATAAGTGGAAGTGCCCTAGGCTCTGTTGCTTTGTTTTTTAGATGTTTCAGGAAACACCATACACTTCTCCCGAGTGTCTGTTGGCAATTTACATCCCGCCCATCAGCATAACAAGGCTCCCAGTTCTCCATGGCCTGTCCTGCCTTTCTGGATTTTACACTTTTTTCAGATGGCCCTTTTGACCGGGGGGAAGTGAGACTTCATTGTAGTGCAGATTTCCTTTGCAAGCTTGCTTGGTTGGCCAAAAAGGGCGTATGCGTTTTTTCCTGAATATATTCAGGAAAAAACGCATACGCCCTTTTTGGCCAAGTGCATCATTGTGGACGTTCTGCCTCTTTTCCTATGCTTTCAATGCAATTCCAGTCTACCTCCTGAAATCGGTTTCCTGCAATTCTGCCCCGCTTTCAAGTCCTCTTGGCAGCCTTACTTCAGTATATTTTTGGACGATAGTTGTCATTTATAACTCTGCAGGTTTGTGAATTACAGTGCCCCTGAGCTCCTTTCTTCAACTCGTTTTCTTGTGAGTTGGCCGCAACACCACAGGATGGCTTCAGGCCCTAATCTGGTTCCGGCACGGCACGCTGAGCCTTTGGTTATTTCCTCTTCCTGGTGGGAAATGAGAGTTAAATTTGCCCGTCCAGACACCTCCAGCTAGTCTCTCATTGGTTCTCGCTATTCCTGTTCATCTTCCGCAGAAATTGCAAACTGGGCCAAACAGGAGGTTAAAGGGACTGACTCTCCAAGTCGGGAGAGTGTTAGTAAAGCGTCTGGAATGTTGCACCCGAGTACCAGGGTACGAAAACTGAGACATATTTGAACACGTCTCCCGATCACATGGTTGATCATACTCTAGGTTCCACATGCATGTTTTAGCTGAAGGAAGAATACCTTAAACCTGGGTAGTTGAAACCCGTGGAATGGGTACCATGCAATATGACTTCAAAGGGTCTTCATTTGCTCACCGAACCTCTCCAATCCTATCACTGCTGCGTTTATGTCCCTGTACACATGCTTGATTCTCTTTCGGAGACATAGCAATCCATAGGTTTTAAGATACTTAAGAGTCAGGTACATTCTTAGGCGTTTAATATGCGGTGTTGAGTCCATTTCGTTGAGCAAGGAGTAGCTCTTGTCTATTCCATATTTGGCTTAAGGAACTTTATCTGTGCTCATTTCAATCTCTGGTTTTATGCAGCACCCCAACTCACCTTTCCCCTTAAACAAGCATAAGTTGGTTTTCTAAATTTGAGACCCTGTTCTGTTCTGTAATTCAGTTCCTGTGTAGCCAAGTTTACATTCCGTGTATTACTGATATCTTATGATGTTTCTTTTTCTGTGTGACTTATTTCAGTTAGAATCATCGTACCTGAATCCACTCATTGTGCTGCTACGGGCCTGATGACATAGATTTCACTGCTGAGTGATACTGCATTGTACGTAAGTACCACAAGTTCTTTATCCATTTTTCACTTTCTGTGATATTGAACTTGTACGGTAAACGAGGTTCTTGTAAACAGAGGCGTCCCAAACATTGGGGTGGCTGTATCTTTTTGATTTTAATTTCCCTAAGCTATAGGACCATAAGTGGAAGTGCCCTAGGCTCTGTTGCTTTGTTTTTTAGATGTTTCAGGAAACACCATACACTTCTCCCGAGTGTCTGTTGGCAATGTACATCCCGCCCATCAGCATAACAAGGCTCCCAGTTCTCCATGGCCTGTCCTGCCTTTCTGGATTTTACACTTTTTTCAGATGGCCCTTTTGACCGGGGGGAAGTGAGACTTCATTGTAGTGCAGATTTCCTTTGCAAGCTTGCTTGGTTGGCCAAAAAGGGCGTATGCGTTTTTTCCTGAATATATTCAGGAAAAAACGCATACGCCCTTTTTGGCCAAGTGCATCATTGTGGACGTTCTGCCTCTTTTCCTATGCTTTCAATGCAATTCCAGTCTACCTCCTGAAATCGGTTTCCTGCAATTCTGCCCCGCTTTCAAGTCCTCTTGGCAGCCTTACTTCAGTATATTTTTGGACGATAGTTGTCATTTATAACTCTGCAGGTTTGTGAATTACAGTGCCCCTGAGCTCCTTTCTTCAACTCGTTTTCTTGTGAGTTGGCCGCAACACCGCAGGATGGCTTCAGGCCCTAATCTGGTTCCGGCACGGCACGCTGAGCCTTTGGTTATTTCCTCTTCCTGGTGGGAAATGAGAGTTAAATTTGCCCGTCCAGACACCTCCAGCTAGTCTCTCATTGGTTCTCGCTATTCCTGTTCATCTTCCGCAGAAATTGCAAACTGGGCCAAACAGGAGGTTAAAGGGACTGACTCTCCAAGTCGGGAGAGTGTTAGTAAAGCGTCTGGAATGTTGCACCCGAGTACCAGGGTACGAAAACTGAGACATATTTGAACACGTCTCCCGATCACATGGTTGATCATACTCTAGGTTCCACATGCATGTTTTAGCTGAAGGAAGAATACCTTAAACCTGGGTAGTTGAAACCCGTGGAATGGGTACCATGCAATATGACTTCAAAGGGTCTTCATTTGCTCACCGAACCTCTCCAATCCTATCACTGCTGCGTTTATGTCCCTGTACACATGCTTGATTCTCTTTCGGAGACATAGCAATCCATAGGTTTTAAGATACTTAAGAGTCAGGTACATTCTTAGGCGTTTAATATGCGGTGTTGAGTCCATTTCGTTGAGCAAGGAGTAGCTCTTGTCTATTCCATATTTGGCTTAAGGAACTTTATCTGTGCTCATTTCAATCTCTGGTTTTATGCAGCACCCCAACTCACCTTTCCCCTTAAACAAGCATAAGTTGGTTTTCTAAATTTGAGACCCTGTTCTGTTCTGTAATTCAGTTCCTGTGTAGCCAAGTTTACATTCCGTGTATTACTGATATCTTATGATGTTTCTTTTTCTGTGTGACTTATTTCAGTTAGAATCATCGTACCTGAATCCACTCATTGTGCTGCTACGGGCCTGATGACATAGATTTCACTGCTGAGTGATACTGCATTGTACGTAAGTACCACAAGTTCTTTATCCATTTTTCACTTTCTGTGATATTGAACTTGTACGGTAAACGAGGTTCTTGTAAACAGAGGCGTCCCAAACATTGGGGTGGCTGTATCTTTTTGATTTTAATTTCCCTAAGCTATAGGACCATAAGTGGAAGTGCCCTAGGCTCTGTTGCTTTGTTTTTTAGATGTTTCAGGAAACACCATACACTTCTCCCGAGTGTCTGTTGGCAATTTACATCCCGCCCATCAGCATAACAAGGCTCCCAGTTCTCCATGGCCTGTCCTGCCTTTCTGGATTTTACACTTTTTTCAGATGGCCCTTTTGACCGGGGGGGGGGGGAAGTAAGACTTCATTGTAGTGCAGATTTCCTTTGCAAGCTTGCTTGGTTGGCCAAAAAGGGCGTATGCGTTTTTTCCTGAATATATTCAGGAAAAAACGCATACGCCCTTTTTGGCCAAGTGCATCATTGTGGACGTTCTGCCTCTTTTCCTATGCTTTCAATGCAATTCCAGTCTACCTCCTGAAATCGGTTTCCTGCAATTCTGCCCCACTTTCAAGTCCTCTTGGCAGCCTTACTTCAGTATATTTTTGGACGATAGTTGTCATTTATAACTCTGCAGGTTTGTGAATTACAGTGCCCCTGAGCTCCTTTCTTCAACTCGTTTTCTTGTGAGCTGGCCGCAACACCGCAGGATGGCTTCAGGCCCTAATCTGGTTCCGGCACGGCACGCTGAGCCTTTGGTTATTTCCTCTTCCTGGTGGGAAATGAGAGTTAAATTTGCCCGTCCAGACACCTCCAGCTAGTCTCTCATTGGTTCTCGCTATTCCTGTTCATCTTCCGCAGAAATTGCAAACTGGGCCAAACAGGAGGTTAAAGGGACTGACTCTCCAAGTCGGGAGAGTGTTAGTAAAGCGTCTGGAATGTTGCACCCGAGTACCAGGGTACGAAAACTGAGACATATTTGAACACGTCTCCCGATCACATGGTTGATCATACTCTAGGTTCCACATGCATGTTTTAGCTGAAGGAAGAATACCTTAAACCTGGGTAGTTGAAACCCGTGGAATGGGTACCATGCAATATGACTTCAAAGGGTCTTCATTTGCTCACCGAACCTCTCCAATCCTATCACTGCTGCGTTTATGTCCCTGTACACATGCTTGATTCTCTTTCGGAGACATAGCAATCCATAGGTTTTAAGATACTTAAGAGTCAGGTACATTCTTAGGCGTTTAATATGCGGTGTTGAGTCCATTTCGTTGAGCAAGGAGTAGCTCTTGTCTATTCCATATTTGGCTTAAGGAACTTTATCTGTGCTCATTTCAATCTCTGGTTTTATGCAGCACCCCAACTCACCTTTACCCTTAAACAAGCATAAGTTGGTTTTCTAAATTTGAGACCCTGTTCTGTTCTGTAATTCAGTTCCTGTGTAGCCAAGTTTACATTCCGTGTATTACTGATATCTTATGATGTTTCTTTTTCTGTGTGACTTATTTCAGTTAGAATCATCGTACCTGAATCCACTCATTGTGCTGCTACGGGCCTGATGACATAGATTTCACTGCTGAGTGATACTGCATTGTACGTAAGTACCACAAGTTCTTTATCCATTTTTCACTTTCTGTGATATTGAACTTGTACGGTAAACGAGGTTCTTGTAAACAGAGGCGTCCCAAACATTGGGGTGGCTGTATCTTTTTGATTTTAATTTCCCTAAGCTATAGGACCATAAGTGGAAGTGCCCTAGGCTCTGTTGCTTTGTTTTTTAGATGTTTCAGGAAACACCATACACTTCTCCCGAGTGTCTGTTGGCAGTTTACATCCCGCCCATCAGCATAACAAGGCTCCCAGTTCTCCATGGCCTGTCCTGCCTTTCTGGATTTTACACTTTTTTCAGATGGCCCTTTTGACCGGGGGGGGGGGGAAGTGAGACTTCATTGTAGTGCAGATTTCCTTTGCAAGCTTGCTTGGTTGGCCAAAAAGGGCGTATGCGTTTTTTCCTGAATATATTCAGGAAAAAACGCATACGCCCTTTTTGGCCAAGTGCATCATTGTGGACGTTCTGCCTCTTTTCCTATGCTTTCAATGCAATTCCAGTCTACCTCCTGAAATCGGTTTCCTGCAATTCTGCCCCGCTTTCAAGTCCTCTTGGCAGCCTTACTTCAGTATATTTTTGGACGATAGTTGTCATTTATAACTCTGCAGGTTTGTGAATTACAGTGCCCCTGAGCTCCTTTCTTCAACTCGTTTTCTTGTGAGCTGGCCGCAACACCGCAGGATGGCTTCAGGCCCTAATCTGGTTCCGGCACGGCACGCTGAGCCTTTGGTTATTTCCTCTTCCTGGTGGGAAATGAGAGTTAAATTTGCCCGTCCAGACACCTCCAGCTAGTCTCTCATTGGTTCTCGCTATTCCTGTTCATCTTCCGCAGAAATTGCAAACTGGGCCAAACAGGAGGTTAAAGGGACTGACTCTCCAAGTCGGGAGAGTGTTAGTAAAGCGTCTGGAATGTTGCACCCGAGTACCAGGGTACGAAAACTGAGACATATTTGAACACGTCTCCCGATCACATGGTTGATCATACTCTAGGTTCCACATGCATGTTTTAGCTGAAGGAAGAATACCTTAAACCTGGGTAGTTGAAACCCGTGGAATGGGTACCATGCAATATGACTTCAAAGGGTCTTCATTTGCTCACCGAACCTCTCCAATCCTATCACTGCTGCGTTTATGTCCCTGTACACATGCTTGATTCTCTTTCGGAGACATAGCAATCCATAGGTTTTAAGATACTTAAGAGTCAGGTACATTCTTAGGCGTTTAATATGCGGTGTTGAGTCCATTTCGTTGAGCAAGGAGTAGCTCTTGTCTATTCCATATTTGGCTTAAGGAACTTTATCTGTGCTCATTTCAATCTCTGGTTTTATGCAGCACCCCAACTCACCTTTCCCCTTAAACAAGCATAAGTTGGTTTTCTAAATTTGAGACCCTGTTCTGTTCTGTAATTCAGTTCCTGTGTAGCCAAGTTTACATTCCGTGTATTACTGATATCTTATGATGTTTCTTTTTCTGTGTGACTTATTTCAGTTAGAATCATCGTACCTGAATCCACTCATTGTGCTGCTACGGGCCTGATGACATAGATTTCACTGCTGAGTGATACTGCATTGTACGTAAGTACCACAAGTTCTTTATCCATTTTTCACTTTCTGTGATATTGAACTTGTACGGTAAACGAGGTTCTTGTAAACAGAGGCGTCCCAAACATTGGGGTGGCTGTATCTTTTTGATTTTAATTTCCCTAAGCTATAGGACCATAAGTGGAAGTGCCCTAGGCTCTGTTGCTTTGTTTTTTAGATGTTTCAGGAAACACCATACACTTCTCCCGAGTGTCTGTTGGCAGTTTACATCCCGCCCATCAGCATAACAAGGCTCCCAGTTCTCCATGGCCTGTCCTGCCTTTCTGGATTTTACACTTTTTTCAGATGGCCCTTTTGACCGGGGGGGGGGGGAAGTGAGACTTCATTGTAGTGCAGATTTCCTTTGCAAGCTTGCTTGGTTGGCCAAAAAGGGCGTATGCCTTTTTTCCTGAATATATTCAGGAAAAAACGCATACGCCCTTTTTGGCCAAGTGCATCATTGTGGACGTTCTGCCTCTTTTCCTATGCTTTCAATGCAATTCCAGTCTACCTCCTGAAATCGGTTTCCTGCAATTCTGCCCCGCTTTCAAGTCCTCTTGGCAGCCTTACTTCAGTATATTTTTGGACGATAGTTGTCATTTATAACTCTGCAGTTTTGTGAATTACAGTGCCCATGAGCTCCTTTCTTCAACTCCTTTTCTTGTGAGTTGGCCGCAACACCGCAGGATGGCTTCAGGCCCTAATCTGGTTCCGGCACGGCACGCTGAGCCTTTGGTTATTTCCTCTTCCTGGTGGGAAATGAGAGTTAAATTTGCCCGTCCAGACACCTCCAGCTAGTCTCTCATTGGTTCTCGCTATTCCTGTTCATCTTCCGCAGAAATTGCAAACTGGGCCAAACAGGAGGTTAAAGGGACTGACTCTCCAAGTCGGGAGAGTGTTAGTAAAGCGTCTGGAATGTTGCACCCGAGTACCAGGGTACGAAAACTGAGACATATTTGAACACGTCTCCCGATCACATGGTTGATCATACTCTAGGTTCCACATGCATGTTTTAGCTGAAGGAAGAATACCTTAAACCTGGGTAGTTGAAACCCGTGGAATGGGTACCATGCAATATGACTTCAAAGGGTCTTCATTTGCTCACCGAACCTCTCCAATCCTATCACTGCTGCGTTTATGTCCCTGTACACATGCTTGATTCTCTTTCGGAGACATAGCAATCCATAGGTTTTAAGATACTTAAGAGTCAGGTACATTCTTAGGCGTTTAATATGCGGTGTTGAGTCCATTTCGTTGAGCAAGGAGTAGCTCTTGTCTATTCCATATTTGGCTTAAGGAACTTTATCTGTGCTCATTTCAATCTCTGGTTTTATGCAGCACCCCAACTCACCTTTCCCCTTAAACAAGCATAAGTTGGTTTTCTAAATTTGAGACCCTGTTCTGTTCTGTAATTCAGTTCCTGTGTAGCCAAGTTTACATTCCGTGTATTACTGATATCTTATGATGTTTCTTTTTCTGTGTGACTTATTTCAGTTAGAATCATCGTACCTGAATCCACTCATTGTGCTGCTACGGGCCTGATGACATAGATTTCACTGCTGAGTGATACTGCATTGTACGTAAGTACCACAAGTTCTTTATCCATTTTTCACTTTCTGTGATATTGAACTTGTACGGTAAACGAGGTTCTTGTAAACAGAGGCGTCCCAAACATTGGGGTGGCTGTATCTTTTTGATTTTAATTTCCCTAAGCTATAGGACCATAAGTGGAAGTGCCCTAGGCTCTGTTGCTTTGTTTTTTAGACGTTTCAGGAAACACCATACACTTCTCCCGAGTGTCTGTTGGCAATTTACATCCCGCCCATCAGCATAACAAGGCTCCCAGTTCTCCATGGCCTGTCCTGCCTTTCTGGATTTTACACTTTTTTCAGATGGCCCTTTTGACCGGGGGGGGGGGAAGTGAGACTTCATTGTAGTGCAGATTTCCTTTGCAAGCTTGCTTGGTTGGCCAAAAAGGGCGTATGCGTTTTTTCCTGAATATATTCAGGAAAAAACGCATACGCCCTTTTTGGCCAAGTGCATCATTGTGGACGTTCTGCCTCTTTTCCTATGCTTTCAATGCAATTCCAGTCTACCTCCTGAAATCGGTTTCCTGCAATTCTGCCCCGCTTTCAAGTCCTCTTGGCAGCCTTACTTCAGTATATTTTTGGACGATAGTTGTCATTTATAACTCTGCAGTTTTGTGAATTACAGTGCCCATGAGCTCCTTTCTTCAACTCCTTTTCTTGTGAGCTGGCCGCAACACCGCAGGATGGCTTCAGGCCCTAATCTGGTTCCGGCACGGCACGCTGAGCCTTTGGTTATTTCCTCTTCCTGGTGGGAAATGAGAGTTAAATTTGCCCGTCCAGACACCTCCAGCTAGTCTCTCATTGGTTCTCGCTATTCCTGTTCATCTTCCGCAGAAATTGCAAACTGGGCCAAACAGGAGGTTAAAGGGACTGACTCTCCAAGTCGGGAGAGTGTTAGTAAAGCGTCTGGAATGTTGCACCCGAGTACCAGGGTACGAAAACTGAGACATATTTGAACACGTCTCCCGATCACATGGTTGATCATACTCTAGGTTCCACATGCATGTTTTAGCTGAAGGAAGAATACCTTAAACCTGGGTAGTTGAAACCCGTGGAATGGGTACCATGCAATATGACTTCAAAGGGTCTTCATTTGCTCACCGAACCTCTCCAATCCTATCACTGCTGCGTTTATGTCCCTGTACACATGCTTGATTCTCTTTCGGAGACATAGCAATCCATAGGTTTTAAGATACTTAAGAGTCAGGTACATTCTTAGGCGTTTAATATGCGGTGTTGAGTCCATTTCGTTGAGCAAGGAGTAGCTCTTGTCTATTCCATATTTGGCTTAAGGAACTTTATCTGTGCTCATTTCAATCTCTGGTTTTATGCAGCACCCCAACTCACCTTTCCCCTTAAACAAGCATAAGTTGGTTTTCTAAATTTGAGACCCTGTTCTGTTCTGTAATTCAGTTCCTGTGTAGCCAAGTTTACATTCCGTGTATTACTGATATCTTATGATGTTTCTTTTTCTGTGTGACTTATTTCAGTTAGAATCATCGTACCTGAATCCACTCATTGTGCTGCTACGGGCCTGATGACATAGATTTCACTGCTGAGTGATACTGCATTGTACGTAAGTACCACAAGTTCTTTATCCATTTTTCACTTTCTGTGATATTGAACTTGTACGGTAAACGAGGTTCTTGTAAACAGAGGCGTCCCAAACATTGGGGTGGCTGTATCTTTTTGATTTTAATTTCCCTAAGCTATAGGACCATAAGTGGAAGTGCCCTAGGCTCTGTTGCTTTGTTTTTTAGATGTTTCAGGAAACACCATACACTTCTCCCGAGTGTCTGTTGGCAATTTACATCCCGCCCATCAGCATAACAAGGCTCCCAGTTCTCCATGGCCTGTCCTGCCTTTCTGGATTTTACACTTTTTTCAGATGGCCCTTTTGACCGGGGGGAAGTGAGACTTCATTGTAGTGCAGATTTCCTTTGCAAGCTTGCTTGGTTGGCCAAAAAGGGCGTATGCGTTTTTTCCTGAATATATTCAGGAAAAAACGCATACGCCCTTTTTGGCCAAGTGCATCATTGTGGACGTTCTGCCTCTTTTCCTATGCTTTCAATGCAATTCCAGTCTACCTCCTGAAATCGGTTTCCTGCAATTCTGCCCCGCTTTCAAGTCCTCTTGGCAGCCTTACTTCAGTATATTTTTGGACGATAGTTGTCATTTATAACTCTGCAGGTTTGTGAATTACAGTGCCCCTGAGCTCCTTTCTTCAACTCGTTTTCTTGTGAGCTGGCCGCAACACCGCAGGATGGCTTCAGGCCCTAATCTGGTTCCGGCACGGCACGCTGAGCCTTTGGTTATTTCCTCTTCCTGGTGGGAAATGAGAGTTAAATTTGCCCGTCCAGACACCTCCAGCTAGTCTCTCATTGGTTCTCGCTATTCCTGTTCATCTTCCGCAGAAATTGCAAACTGGGCCAAACAGGAGGTTAAAGGGACTGACTCTCCAAGTCGGGAGAGTGTTAGTAAAGCGTCTGGAATGTTGCACCCGAGTACCAGGGTACGAAAACTGAGACATATTTGAACACGTCTCCCGATCACATGGTTGATCATACTCTAGGTTCCACATGCATGTTTTAGCTGAAGGAAGAATACCTTAAACCTGGGTAGTTGAAACCCGTGGAATGGGTACCATGCAATATGACTTCAAAGGGTCTTCATTTGCTCACCGAACCTCTCCAATCCTATCACTGCTGCGTTTATGTCCCTGTACACATGCTTGATTCTCTTTCGGAGACATAGCAATCCATAGGTTTTAAGATACTTAAGAGTCAGGTACATTCTTAGGCGTTTAATATGCGGTGTTGAGTCCATTTCGTTGAGCAAGGAGTAGCTCTTGTCTATTCCATATTTGGCTTAAGGAACTTTATCTGTGCTCATTTCAATCTCTGGTTTTATGCAGCACCCCAACTCACCTTTCCCCTTAAACAAGCATAAGTTGGTTTTCTAAATTTGAGACCCTGTTCTGTTCTGTAATTCAGTTCCTGTGTAGCCAAGTTTACATTCCGTGTATTACTGATATCTTATGATGTTTCTTTTTCTGTGTGACTTATTTCAGTTAGAATCATCGTACCTGAATCCACTCATTGTGCTGCTACGGGCCTGATGACATAGATTTCACTGCTGAGTGATACTGCATTGTACGTAAGTACCACAAGTTCTTTATCCATTTTTCACTTTCTGTGATATTGAACTTGTACGGTAAACGAGGTTCTTGTAAACAGAGGCGTCCCAAACATTGGGGTGGCTGTATCTTTTTGATTTTAATTTCCCTAAGCTATAGGACCATAAGTGGAAGTGCCCTAGGCTCTGTTGCTTTGTTTTTTAGACGTTTCAGGAAACACCATACACTTCTCCCGAGTGTCTGTTGGCAATTTACATCCCGCCCATCAGCATAACAAGGCTCCCAGTTCTCCATGGCCTGTCCTGCCTTTCTGGATTTTACACTTTTTTCAGATGGCCCTTTTGACCGGGGGGGGGGAAGTGAGACTTCATTGTAGTGCAGATTTCCTTTGCAAGCTTGCTTGGTTGGCCAAAAAGGGCGTATGCGTTTTTTCCTGAATATATTCAGGAAAAAACGCATACGCCCTTTTTGGCCAAGTGCATCATTGTGGACGTTCTGCCTCTTTTCCTATGCTTTCAATGCAATTCCAGTCTACCTCCTGAAATCGGTTTCCTGCAATTCTGCCCCGCTTTCAAGTCCTCTTGGCAGCCTTACTTCAGTATATTTTTGGACGATAGTTGTCATTTATAACTCTGCAGTTTTGTGAATTACAGTGCCCATGAGCTCCTTTCTTCAACTCCTTTTCTTGTGAGTTGGCCGCAACACCGCAGGATGGCTTCAGGCCCTAATCTGGTTCCGGCACGGCACGCTGAGCCTTTGGTTATTTCCTCTTCCTGGTGGGAAATGAGAGTTAAATTTGCCCGTCCAGACACCTCCAGCTAGTCTCTCATTGGTTCTCGCTATTCCTGTTCATCTTCCGCAGAAATTGCAAACTGGGCCAAACAGGAGGTTAAAGGGACTGACTCTCCAAGTCGGGAGAGTGTTAGTAAAGCGTCTGGAATGTTGCACCCGAGTACCAGGGTACGAAAACTGAGACATATTTGAACACGTCTCCCGATCACATGGTTGATCATACTCTAGGTTCCACATGCATGTTTTAGCTGAAGGAAGAATACCTTAAACCTGGGTAGTTGAAACCCGTGGAATGGGTACCATGCAATATGACTTCAAAGGGTCTTCATTTGCTCACCGAACCTCTCCAATCCTATCACTGCTGCGTTTATGTCCCTGTACACATGCTTGATTCTCTTTCGGAGACATAGCAATCCATAGGTTTTAAGATACTTAAGAGTCAGGTACATTCTTAGGCGTTTAATATGCGGTGTTGAGTCCATTTCGTTGAGCAAGGAGTAGCTCTTGTCTATTCCATATTTGGCTTAAGGAACTTTATCTGTGCTCATTTCAATCTCTGGTTTTATGCAGCACCCCAACTCACCTTTCCCCTTAAACAAGCATAAGTTGGTTTTCTAAATTTGAGACCCTGTTCTGTTCTGTAATTCAGTTCCTGTGTAGCCAAGTTTACATTCCGTGTATTACTGATATCTTATGATGTTTCTTTTTCTGTGTGACTTATTTCAGTTAGAATCATCGTACCTGAATCCACTCATTGTGCTGCTACGGGCCTGATGACATAGATTTCACTGCTGAGTGATACTGCATTGTACGTAAGTACCACAAGTTCTTTATCCATTTTTCACTTTCTGTGATATTGAACTTGTACGGTAAACGAGGTTCTTGTAAACAGAGGCGTCCCAAACATTGGGGTGGCTGTATCTTTTTGATTTTAATTTCCCTAAGCTATAGGACCATAAGTGGAAGTGCCCTAGGCTCTGTTGCTTTGTTTTTTAGATGTTTCAGGAAACACCATACACTTCTCCCGAGTGTCTGTTGGCAATTTACATCCCGCCCATCAGCATAACAAGGCTCCCAGTTCTCCATGGCCTGTCCTGCCTTTCTGGATTTTACACTTTTTTCAGATGGCCCTTTTGACCGGGGGGAAGTGAGACTTCATTGCAGTGCAGATTTCCTTTGCAAGCTTGCTTGGTTGGCCAAAAAGGGCGTATGCGTTTTTTCCTGAATATATTCAGGAAAAAACGCATACGCCCTTTTTGGCCAAGTGCATCATTGTGGACGTTCTGCCTCTTTTCCTATGCTTTCAATGCAATTCCAGTCTACCTCCTGAAATCGGTTTCCTGCAATTCTGCCCCGCTTTCAAGTCCTCTTGGCAGCCTTACTTCAGTATATTTTTGGACGATAGTTGTCATTTATAACTCTGCAGGTTTGTGAATTACAGTGCCCCTGAGCTCCTTTCTTCAACTCGTTTTCTTGTGAGCTGGCCGCAACACCGCAGGATGGCTTCAGGCCCTAATCTGGTTCCGGCACGGCACGCTGAGCCTTTGGTTATTTCCTCTTCCTGGTGGGAAATGAGAGTTAAATTTGCCCGTCCAGACACCTCCAGCTAGTCTCTCATTGGTTCTCGCTATTCCTGTTCATCTTCCGCAGAAATTGCAAACTGGGCCAAACAGGAGGTTAAAGGGACTGACTCTCCAAGTCGGGAGAGTGTTAGTAAAGCGTCTGGAATGTTGCACCCGAGTACCAGGGTACGAAAACTGAGACATATTTGAACACGTCTCCCGATCACATGGTTGATCATACTCTAGGTTCCACATGCATGTTTTAGCTGAAGGAAGAATACCTTAAACCTGGGTAGTTGAAACCCGTGGAATGGGTACCATGCAATATGACTTCAAAGGGTCTTCATTTGCTCACCGAACCTCTCCAATCCTATCACTGCTGCGTTTATGTCCCTGTACACATGCTTGATTCTCTTTCGGAGACATAGCAATCCATAGGTTTTAAGATACTTAAGAGTCAGGTACATTCTTAGGCGTTTAATATGCGGTGTTGAGTCCATTTCGTTGAGCAAGGAGTAGCTCTTGTCTATTCCATATTTGGCTTAAGGAACTTTATCTGTGCTCATTTCAATCTCTGGTTTTATGCAGCACCCCAACTCACCTTTCCCCTTAAACAAGCATAAGTTGGTTTTCTAAATTTGAGACCCTGTTCTGTTCTGTAATTCAGTTCCTGTGTAGCCAAGTTTACATTCCGTGTATTACTGATATCTTATGATGTTTCTTTTTCTGTGTGACTTATTTCAGTTAGAATCATCGTACCTGAATCCACTCATTGTGCTGCTACGGGCCTGATGACATAGATTTCACTGCTGAGTGATACTGCATTGTACGTAAGTACCACAAGTTCTTTATCCATTTTTCACTTTCTGTGATATTGAACTTGTACGGTAAACGAGGTTCTTGTAAACAGAGGCGTCCCAAACATTGGGGTGGCTGTATCTTTTTGATTTTAATTTCCCTAAGCTATAGGACCATAAGTGGAAGTGCCCTAGGCTCTGTTGCTTTGTTTTTTAGACGTTTCAGGAAACACCATACACTTCTCCGGAGTGTCTGTTGGCAATTTACATCCCGCCCATCAGCATAACAAGGCTCCCAGTTCTCCATGGCCTGTCCTGCCTTTCTGGATTTTACACTTTTTTCAGATGGCCCTTTTGACCGGGGGGGGGGAAGTGAGACTTCATTGTAGTGCAGATTTCCTTTGCAAGCTTGCTTGGTTGGCCAAAAAGGGCGTATGCGTTTTTTCCTGAATATATTCAGGAAAAAACGCATACGCCCTTTTTGGCCAAGTGCATCATTGTGGACGTTCTGCCTCTTTTCCTATGCTTTCAATGCAATTCCAGTCTACCTCCTGAAATCGGTTTCCTGCAATTCTGCCCCGCTTTCAAGTCCTCTTGGCAGCCTTACTTCAGTATATTTTTGGACGATAGTTGTCATTTATAACTCTGCAGTTTTGTGAATTACAGTGCCCATGAGCTCCTTTCTTCAACTCCTTTTCTTGTGAGTTGGCCGCAACACCGCAGGATGGCTTCAGGCCCTAATCTGGTTCCGGCACGGCACGCTGAGCCTTTGGTTATTTCCTCTTCCTGGTGGGAAATGAGAGTTAAATTTGCCCGTCCAGACACCTCCAGCTAGTCTCTCATTGGTTCTCGCTATTCCTGTTCATCTTCCGCAGAAATTGCAAACTGGGCCAAACAGGAGGTTAAAGGGACTGACTCTCCAAGTCGGGAGAGTGTTAGTAAAGCGTCTGGAATGTTGCACCCGAGTACCAGGGTACGAAAACTGAGACATATTTGAACACGTCTCCCGATCACATGGTTGATCATACTCTAGGTTCCACATGCATGTTTTAGCTGAAGGAAGAATACCTTAAACCTGGGTAGTTGAAACCCGTGGAATGGGTACCATGCAATATGACTTCAAAGGGTCTTCATTTGCTCACCGAACCTCTCCAATCCTATCACTGCTGCGTTTATGTCCCTGTACACATGCTTGATTCTCTTTCGGAGACATAGCAATCCATAGGTTTTAAGATACTTAAGAGTCAGGTACATTCTTAGGCGTTTAATATGCGGTGTTGAGTCCATTTCGTTGAGCAAGGAGTAGCTCTTGTCTATTCCATATTTGGCTTAAGGAACTTTATCTGTGCTCATTTCAATCTCTGGTTTTATGCAGCACCCCAACTCACCTTTCCCCTTAAACAAGCATAAGTTGGTTTTCTAAATTTGAGACCCTGTTCTGTTCTGTAATTCAGTTCCTGTGTAGCCAAGTTTACATTCCGTGTATTACTGATATCTTATGATGTTTCTTTTTCTGTGTGACTTATTTCAGTTAGAATCATCGTACCTGAATCCACTCATTGTGCTGCTACGGGCCTGATGACATAGATTTCACTGCTGAGTGATACTGCATTGTACGTAAGTACCACAAGTTCTTTATCCATTTTTCACTTTCTGTGATATTGAACTTGTACGGTAAACGAGGTTCTTGTAAACAGAGGCGTCCCAAACATTGGGGTGGCTGTATCTTTTTGATTTTAATTTCCCTAAGCTATAGGACCATAAGTGGAAGTGCCCTAGGCTCTGTTGCTTTGTTTTTTAGATGTTTCAGGAAACACCATACACTTCTCCCGAGTGTCTGTTGGCAATTTACATCCCGCCCATCAGCATAACAAGGCTCCCAGTTCTCCATGGCCTGTCCTGCCTTTCTGGATTTTACACTTTTTTCAGATGGCCCTTTTGACCGGGGGGAAGTGAGACTTCATTGTAGTGCAGATTTCCTTTGCAAGCTTGCTTGGTTGGCCAAAAAGGGCGTATGCGTTTTTTCCTGAATATATTCAGGAAAAAACGCATACGCCCTTTTTGGCCAAGTGCATCATTGTGGACGTTCTGCCTCTTTTCCTATGCTTTCAATGCAATTCCAGTCTACCTCCTGAAATCGGTTTCCTGCAATTCTGCCCCGCTTTCAAGTCCTCTTGGCAGCCTTACTTCAGTATATTTTTGGACGATAGTTGTCATTTATAACTCTGCAGGTTTGTGAATTACAGTGCCCCTGAGCTCCTTTCTTCAACTCGTTTTCTTGTGAGCTGGCCGCAACACCGCAGGATGGCTTCAGGCCCTAATCTGGTTCCGGCACGGCACGCTGAGCCTTTGGTTATTTCCTCTTCCTGGTGGGAAATGAGAGTTAAATTTGCCCGTCCAGACACCTCCAGCTAGTCTCTCATTGGTTCTCGCTATTCCTGTTCATCTTCCGCAGAAATTGCAAACTGGGCCAAACAGGAGGTTAAAGGGACTGACTCTCCAAGTCGGGAGAGTGTTAGTAAAGCGTCTGGAATGTTGCACCCGAGTACCAGGGTACGAAAACTGAGACATATTTGAACACGTCTCCCGATCACATGGTTGATCATACTCTAGGTTCCACATGCATGTTTTAGCTGAAGGAAGAATACCTTAAACCTGGGTAGTTGAAACCCGTGGAATGGGTACCATGCAATATGACTTCAAAGGGTCTTCATTTGCTCACCGAACCTCTCCAATCCTATCACTGCTGCGTTTATGTCCCTGTACACATGCTTGATTCTCTTTCGGAGACATAGCAATCCATAGGTTTTAAGATACTTAAGAGTCAGGTACATTCTTAGGCGTTTAATATGCGGTGTTGAGTCCATTTCGTTGAGCAAGGAGTAGCTCTTGTCTATTCCATATTTGGCTTAAGGAACTTTATCTGTGCTCATTTCAATCTCTGGTTTTATGCAGCACCCCAACTCACCTTTCCCCTTAAACAAGCATAAGTTGGTTTTCTAAATTTGAGACCCTGTTCTGTTCTGTAATTCAGTTCCTGTGTAGCCAAGTTTACATTCCGTGTATTACTGATATCTTATGATGTTTCTTTTTCTGTGTGACTTATTTCAGTTAGAATCATCGTACCTGAATCCACTCATTGTGCTGCTACGGGCCTGATGACATAGATTTCACTGCTGAGTGATACTGCATTGTACGTAAGTACCACAAGTTCTTTATCCATTTTTCACTTTCTGTGATATTGAACTTGTACGGTAAACGAGGTTCTTGTAAACAGAGGCGTCCCAAACATTGGGGTGGCTGTATCTTTTTGATTTTAATTTCCCTAAGCTATAGGACCATAAGTGGAAGTGCCCTAGGCTCTGTTGCTTTGTTTTTTAGATGTTTCAGGAAACACCATACACTTCTCCCGAGTGTCTGTTGGCAATTTACATCCCGCCCATCAGCATAACAAGGCTCCCAGTTCTCCATGGCCTGTCCTGCCTTTCTGGATTTTACACTTTTTTCAGATGGCCCTTTTGACCGGGGGGAAGTGAGACTTCATTGTAGTGCAGATTTCCTTTGCAAGCTTGCTTGGTTGGCCAAAAAGGGCGTATGCGTTTTTTCCTGAATATATTCAGGAAAAAACGCATACGCCCTTTTTGGCCAAGTGCATCATTGTGGACGTTCTGCCTCTTTTCCTATGCTTTCAATGCAATTCCAGTCTACCTCCTGAAATCGGTTTCCTGCAATTCTGCCCCGCTTTCAAGTCCTCTTGGCAGCCTTACTTCAGTATATTTTTGGACGATAGTTGTCATTTATAACTCTGCAGGTTTGTGAATTACAGTGCCCCTGAGCTCCTTTCTTCAACTCGTTTTCTTGTGAGCTGGCCGCAACACCGCAGGATGGCTTCAGGCCCTAATCTGGTTCCGGCACGGCACGCTGAGCCTTTGGTTATTTCCTCTTCCTGGTGGGAAATGAGAGTTAAATTTGCCCGTCCAGACACCTCCAGCTAGTCTCTCATTGGTTCTCGCTATTCCTGTTCATCTTCCGCAGAAATTGCAAACTGGGCCAAACAGGAGGTTAAAGGGACTGACTCTCCAAGTCGGGAGAGTGTTAGTAAAGCGTCTGGAATGTTGCACCCGAGTACCAGGGTACGAAAACTGAGACATATTTGAACACGTCTCCCGATCACATGGTTGATCATACTCTAGGTTCCACATGCATGTTTTAGCTGAAGGAAGAATACCTTAAACCTGGGTAGTTGAAACCCGTGGAATGGGTACCATGCAATATGACTTCAAAGGGTCTTCATTTGCTCACCGAACCTCTCCAATCCTATCACTGCTGCGTTTATGTCCCTGTACACATGCTTGATTCTCTTTCGGAGACATAGCAATCCATAGGTTTTAAGATACTTAAGAGTCAGGTACATTCTTAGGCGTTTAATATGCGGTGTTGAGTCCATTTCGTTGAGCAAGGAGTAGCTCTTGTCTATTCCATATTTGGCTTAAGGAACTTTATCTGTGCTCATTTCAATCTCTGGTTTTATGCAGCACCCCAACTCACCTTTCCCCTTAAACAAGCATAAGTTGGTTTTCTAAATTTGAGACCCTGTTCTGTTCTGTAATTCAGTTCCTGTGTAGCCAAGTTTACATTCCGTGTATTACTGATATCTTATGATGTTTCTTTTTCTGTGTGACTTATTTCAGTTAGAATCATCGTACCTGAATCCACTCATTGTGCTGCTACGGGCCTGATGACATAGATTTCACTGCTGAGTGATACTGCATTGTACGTAAGTACCACAAGTTCTTTATCCATTTTTCACTTTCTGTGATATTGAACTTGTACGGTAAACGAGGTTCTTGTAAACAGAGGCGTCCCAAACATTGGGGTGGCTGTATCTTTTTGATTTTAATTTCCCTAAGCTATAGGACCATAAGTGGAAGTGCCCTAGGCTCTGTTGCTTTGTTTTTTAGACGTTTCAGGAAACACCATACACTTCTCCCGAGTGTCTGTTGGCAATTTACATCCCGCCCATCAGCATAACAAGGCTCCCAGTTCTCCATGGCCTGTCCTGCCTTTCTGGATTTTACACTTTTTTCAGATGGCCCTTTTGACCGGGGGGGGGGAAGTGAGACTTCATTGTAGTGCAGATTTCCTTTGCAAGCTTGCTTGGTTGGCCAAAAAGGGCGTATGCGTTTTTTCCTGAATATATTCAGGAAAAAACGCATACGCCCTTTTTGGCCAAGTGCATCATTGTGGACGTTCTGCCTCTTTTCCTATGCTTTCAATGCAATTCCAGTCTACCTCCTGAAATCGGTTTCCTGCAATTCTGCCCCGCTTTCAAGTCCTCTTGGCAGCCTTACTTCAGTATATTTTTGGACGATAGTTGTCATTTATAACTCTGCAGTTTTGTGAATTACAGTGCCCATGAGCTCCTTTCTTCAACTCCTTTTCTTGTGAGTTGGCCGCAACACCGCAGGATGGCTTCAGGCCCTAATCTGGTTCCGGCACGGCACGCTGAGCCTTTGGTTATTTCCTCTTCCTGGTGGGAAATGAGAGTTAAATTTGCCCGTCCAGACACCTCCAGCTAGTCTCTCATTGGTTCTCGCTATTCCTGTTCATCTTCCGCAGAAATTGCAAACTGGGCCAAACAGGAGGTTAAAGGGACTGACTCTCCAAGTCGGGAGAGTGTTAGTAAAGCGTCTGGAATGTTGCACCCGAGTACCAGGGTACGAAAACTGAGACATATTTGAACACGTCTCCCGATCACATGGTTGATCATACTCTAGGTTCCACATGCATGTTTTAGCTGAAGGAAGAATACCTTAAACCTGGGTAGTTGAAACCCGTGGAATGGGTACCATGCAATATGACTTCAAAGGGTCTTCATTTGCTCACCGAACCTCTCCAATCCTATCACTGCTGCGTTTATGTCCCTGTACACATGCTTGATTCTCTTTCGGAGACATAGCAATCCATAGGTTTTAAGATACTTAAGAGTCAGGTACATTCTTAGGCGTTTAATATGCGGTGTTGAGTCCATTTCGTTGAGCAAGGAGTAGCTCTTGTCTATTCCATATTTGGCTTAAGGAACTTTATCTGTGCTCATTTCAATCTCTGGTTTTATGCAGCACCCCAACTCACCTTTCCCCTTAAACAAGCATAAGTCGGTTTTCTAAATTTGAGACCCTGTTCTGTTCTGTAATTCAGTTCCTGTGTAGCCAAGTTTACATTCCGTGTATTACTGATATCTTATGATGTTTCTTTTTCTGTGTGACTTATTTCAGTTAGAATCATCGTACCTGAATCCACTCATTGTGCTGCTACGGGCCTGATGACATAGATTTCACTGCTGAGTGATACTGCATTGTACGTAAGTACCACAAGTTCTTTATCCATTTTTCACTTTCTGTGATATTGAACTTGTACGGTAAACGAGGTTCTTGTAAACAGAGGCGTCCCAAACATTGGGGTGGCTGTATCTTTTTGATTTTAATTTCCCTAAGCTATAGGACCATAAGTGGAAGTGCCCTAGGCTCTGTTGCTTTGTTTTTTAGATGTTTCAGGAAACACCATACACTTCTCCCGAGTGTCTGTTGGCAATTTACATCCCGCCCATCAGCATAACAAGGCTCCCAGTTCTCCATGGCCTGTCCTGCCTTTCTGGATTTTACACTTTTTTCAGATGGCCCTTTTGACCGGGGGGAAGTGAGACTTCATTGTAGTGCAGATTTCCTTTGCAAGCTTGCTTGGTTGGCCAAAAAGGGCGTATGCGTTTTTTCCTGAATATATTCAGGAAAAAACGCATACGCCCTTTTTGGCCAAGTGCATCATTGTGGACGTTCTGCCTCTTTTCCTATGCTTTCAATGCAATTCCAGTCTACCTCCTGAAATCGGTTTCCTGCAATTCTGCCCCGCTTTCAAGTCCTCTTGGCAGCCTTACTTCAGTATATTTTTGGACGATAGTTGTCATTTATAACTCTGCAGGTTTGTGAATTACAGTGCCCCTGAGCTCCTTTCTTCAACTCGTTTTCTTGTGAGCTGGCCGCAACACCGCAGGATGGCTTCAGGCCCTAATCTGGTTCCGGCACGGCACGCTGAGCCTTTGGTTATTTCCTCTTCCTGGTGGGAAATGAGAGTTAAATTTGCCCGTCCAGACACCTCCAGCTAGTCTCTCATTGGTTCTCGCTATTCCTGTTCATCTTCCGCAGAAATTGCAAACTGGGCCAAACAGGAGGTTAAAGGGACTGACTCTCCAAGTCGGGAGAGTGTTAGTAAAGCGTCTGGAATGTTGCACCCGAGTACCAGGGTACGAAAACTGAGACATATTTGAACACGTCTCCCGATCACATGGTTGATCATACTCTAGGTTCCACATGCATGTTTTAGCTGAAGGAAGAATACCTTAAACCTGGGTAGTTGAAACCCGTGGAATGGGTACCATGCAATATGACTTCAAAGGGTCTTCATTTGCTCACCGAACCTCTCCAATCCTATCACTGCTGCGTTTATGTCCCTGTACACATGCTTGATTCTCTTTCGGAGACATAGCAATCCATAGGTTTTAAGATACTTAAGAGTCAGGTACATTCTTAGGCGTTTAATATGCGGTGTTGAGTCCATTTCGTTGAGCAAGGAGTAGCTCTTGTCTATTCCATATTTGGCTTAAGGAACTTTATCTGTGCTCATTTCAATCTCTGGTTTTATGCAGCACCCCAACTCACCTTTACCCTTAAACAAGCATAAGTTGGTTTTCTAAATTTGAGACCCTGTTCTGTTCTGTAATTCAGTTCCTGTGTAGCCAAGTTTACATTCCGTGTATTACTGATATCTTATGATGTTTCTTTTTCTGTGTGACTTATTTCAGTTAGAATCATCGTACCTGAATCCACTCATTGTGCTGCTACGGGCCTGATGACATAGATTTCACTGCTGAGTGATACTGCATTGTACGTAAGTACCACAAGTTCTTTATCCATTTTTCACTTTCTGTGATATTGAACTTGTACGGTAAACGAGGTTCTTGTAAACAGAGGCGTCCCAAACATTGGGGTGGCTGTATCTTTTTGATTTTAATTTCCCTAAGCTATAGGACCATAAGTGGAAGTGCCCTAGGCTCTGTTGCTTTGTTTTTTAGATGTTTCAGGAAACACCATACACTTCTCCCGAGTGTCTGTTGGCAATTTACATCCCGCCCATCAGCATAACAAGGCTCCCAGTTCTCCATGGCCTGTCCTGCCTTTCTGGATTTTACACTTTTTTCAGATGGCCCTTTTGACCGGGGGGAAGTGAGACTTCATTGTAGTGCAGATTTCCTTTGCAAGCTTGCTTGGTTGGCCAAAAAGGGCGTATGCGTTTTTTCCTGAATATATTCAGGAAAAAACGCATACGCCCTTTTTGGCCAAGTGCATCATTGTGGACGTTCTGCCTCTTTTCCTATGCTTTCAGTGCAATTCCAGTCTACCTCCTGAAATCGGTTTCCTGTAATTCTGCCCCGCTTTCAAGTCCTCTTGGCAGCCTTACTTCAGTATATTTTTGGACGATAGTTGTCATTTATAACTCTGCAGGTTTGTGAATTACAGTGCCCCTGAGCTCCTTTCTTCAACTCGTTTTCTTGTGAGCTGGCCGCAACACCGCAGGATGGCTTCAGGCCCTAATCTGGTTCCGGCACGGCACGCTGAGCCTTTGGTTATTTCCTCTTCCTGGTGGGAAATGAGAGTTAAATTTGCCCGTCCAGACACCTCCAGCTAGTCTCTCATTGGTTCTCGCTATTCCTGTTCATCTTCCGCAGAAATTGCAAACTGGGCCAAACAGGAGGTTAAAGGGACTGACTCTCCAAGTCGGGAGAGTGTTAGTAAAGCGTCTGGAATGTTGCACCCGAGTACCAGGGTACGAAAACTGAGACATATTTGAACACGTCTCCCGATCACATGGTTGATCATACTCTAGGTTCCACATGCATGTTTTAGCTGAAGGAAGAATACCTTAAACCTGGGTAGTTGAAACCCGTGGAATGGGTACCATGCAATATGACTTCAAAGGGTCTTCATTTGCTCACCGAACCTCTCCAATCCTATCACTGCTGCGTTTATGTCCCTGTACACATGCTTGATTCTCTTTCGGAGACATAGCAATCCATAGGTTTTAAGATACTTAAGAGTCAGGTACATTCTTAGGCGTTTAATATGCGGTGTTGAGTCCATTTCGTTGAGCAAGGAGTAGCTCTTGTCTATTCCATATTTGGCTTAAGGAACTTTATCTGTGCTCATTTCAATCTCTGGTTTTATGCAGCACCCCAACTCACCTTTACCCTTAAACAAGCATAAGTTGGTTTTCTAAATTTGAGACCCTGTTCTGTTCTGTAATTCAGTTCCTGTGTAGCCAAGTTTACATTCCGTGTATTACTGATATCTTATGATGTTTCTTTTTCTGTGTGACTTATTTCAGTTAGAATCATCGTACCTGAATCCACTCATTGTGCTGCTACGGGCCTGATGACATAGATTTCACTGCTGAGTGATACTGCATTGTACGTAAGTACCACAAGTTCTTTATCCATTTTTCACTTTCTGTGATATTGAACTTGTACGGTAAACGAGGTTCTTGTAAACAGAGGCGTCCCAAACATTGGGGTGGCTGTATCTTTTTGATTTTAATTTCCCTAAGCTATAGGACCATAAGTGGAAGTGCCCTAGGCTCTGTTGCTTTGTTTTTTAGATGTTTCAGGAAACACCATACACTTCTCCCGAGTGTCTGTTGGCAATTTACATCCCGCCCATCAGCATAACAAGGCTCCCAGTTCTCCATGGCCTGTCCTGCCTTTCTGGATTTTACACTTTTTTCAGATGGCCCTTTTGACCGGGGGGGGGGGGGAAGTAAGACTTCATTGTAGTGCAGATTTCCTTTGCAAGCTTGCTTGGTTGGCCAAAAAGGGCGTATGCGTTTTTTCCTGAATATATTCAGGAAAAAACGCATACGCCCTTTTTGGCCAAGTGCATCATTGTGGACGTTCTGCCTCTTTTCCTATGCTTTCAATGCAATTCCAGTCTACCTCCTGAAATCGGTTTCCTGCAATTCTGCCCCGCTTTCAAGTCCTCTTGGCAGCCTTACTTCAGTATATTTTTGGACGATAGTTGTCATTTATAACTCTGCAGGTTTGTGAATTACAGTGCCCCTGAGCTCCTTTCTTCAACTCGTTTTCTTGTGAGCTGGCCGCAACACCGCAGGATGGCTTCAGGCCCTAATCTGGTTCCGGCACGGCACGCTGAGCCTTTGGTTATTTCCTCTTCCTGGTGGGAAATGAGAGTTAAATTTGCCCGTCCAGACACCTCCAGCTAGTCTCTCATTGGTTCTCGCTATTCCTGTTCATCTTCCGCAGAAATTGCAAACTGGGCCAAACAGGAGGTTAAAGGGACTGACTCTCCAAGTCGGGAGAGTGTTAGTAAAGCGTCTGGAATGTTGCACCCGAGTACCAGGGTACGAAAACTGAGACATATTTGAACACGTCTCCCGATCACATGGTTGATCATACTCTAGGTTCCACATGCATGTTTTAGCTGAAGGAAGAATACCTTAAACCTGGGTAGTTGAAACCCGTGGAATGGGTACCATGCAATATGACTTCAAAGGGTCTTCATTTGCTCACCGAACCTCTCCAATCCTATCACTGCTGCGTTTATGTCCCTGTACACATGCTTGATTCTCTTTCGGAGACATAGCAATCCATAGGTTTTAAGATACTTAAGAGTCAGGTACATTCTTAGGCGTTTAATATGCGGTGTTGAGTCCATTTCGTTGAGCAAGGAGTAGCTCTTGTCTATTCCATATTTGGCTTAAGGAACTTTATCTGTGCTCATTTCAATCTCTGGTTTTATGCAGCACCCCAACTCACCTTTACCCTTAAACAAGCATAAGTTGGTTTTCTAAATTTGAGACCCTGTTCTGTTCTGTAATTCAGTTCCTGTGTAGCCAAGTTTACATTCCATGTATTACTGATATCTTATGATGTTTCTTTTTCTGTGTGACTTATTTCAGTTAGAATCATCGTACCTGAATCCACTCATTGTGCTGGTACGGGCCTGATGACATAGATTTCACTGCTGAGTGATACTGCATTGTACGTAAGTACCACAAGTTCTTTATCCATTTTTCACTTTCTGTGATATTGAACTTGTACGGTAAACGAGGTTCTTGTAAACAGAGGCGTCCCAAACATTGGGGTGGCTGTATCTTTTTGATTTTAATTTCCCTAAGCTATAGGACCATAAGTGGAAGTGCCCTAGGCTCTGTTGCTTTGTTTTTTAGATGTTTCAGGAAACACCATACACTTCTCCCGAGTGTCTGTTGGCAGTTTACATCCCGCCCATCAGCATAACAAGGCTCCCAGTTCTCCATGGCCTGTCCTGCCTTTCTGGATTTTACACTTTTTTCAGATGGCCCTTTTGACCGGGGGGAAGTGAGACTTCATTGTAGTGCAGATTTCCTTTGCAAGCTTGCTTGGTTGGCCAAAAAGGGCGTATGCGTTTTTTCCTGAATATATTCAGGAAAAAACGCATACGCCCTTTTTGGCCAAGTGCATCATTGTGGACGTTCTGCCTCTTTTCCTATGCTTTCAATGCAATTCCAGTCTACCTCCTGAAATCGGTTTCCTGCAATTCTGCCCCGCTTTCAAGTCCTCTTGGCAGCCTTACTTCAGTATATTTTTGGACGATAGTTGTCATTTATAACTCTGCAGGTTTGTGAATTACAGTGCCCCTGAGCTCCTTTCTTCAACTCGTTTTCTTGTGAGCTGGCCGCAACACCGCAGGATGGCTTCAGGCCCTAATCTGGTTCCGGCACGGCACGCTGAGCCTTTGGTTATTTCCTCTTCCTGGTGGGAAATGAGAGTTAAATTTGCCCGTCCAGACACCTCCAGCTAGTCTCTCATTGGTTCTCGCTATTCCTGTTCATCTTCCGCAGAAATTGCAAACTGGGCCAAACAGGAGGTTAAAGGGACTGACTCTCCAAGTCGGGAGAGTGTTAGTAAAGCGTCTGGAATGTTGCACCCGAGTACCAGGGTACGAAAACTGAGACATATTTGAACACGTCTCCCGATCACATGGTTGATCATACTCTAGGTTCCACATGCATGTTTTAGCTGAAGGAAGAATACCTTAAACCTGGGTAGTTGAAACCCGTGGAATGGGTACCATGCAATATGACTTCAAAGGGTCTTCATTTGCTCACCGAACCTCTCCAATCCTATCACTGCTGCGTTTATGTCCCTGTACACATGCTTGATTCTCTTTCGGAGACATAGCAATCCATAGGTTTTAAGATACTTAAGAGTCAGGTACATTCTTAGGCGTTTAATATGCGGTGTTGAGTCCATTTCGTTGAGCAAGGAGTAGCTCTTGTCTATTCCATATTTGGCTTAAGGAACTTTATCTGTGCTCATTTCAATCTCTGGTTTTATGCAGCACCCCAACTCACCTTTCCCCTTAAACAAGCATAAGTTGGTTTTCTAAATTTGAGACCCTGTTCTGTTCTGTAATTCAGTTCCTGTGTAGCCAAGTTTACATTCCGTGTATTACTGATATCTTATGATGTTTCTTTTTCTGTGTGACTTATTTCAGTTAGAATCATCGTACCTGAATCCACTCATTGTGCTGCTACGGGCCTGATGACATAGATTTCACTGCTGAGTGATACTGCATTGTACGTAAGTACCACAAGTTCTTTATCCATTTTTCACTTTCTGTGATATTGAACTTGTACGGTAAACGAGATTCTTGTAAACAGAGGCGTCCCAAACATTGGGGTGGCTGTATCTTTTTGATTTTAATTTCCCTAAGCTATAGGACCATAAGTGGCAGTGCCCTAGGCTCTGTTGCTTTGTTTTTTAGATGTTTCAGGAAACACCATACACTTCTCCCGAGTGTCTGTTGGCAGTTTACATCCCGCCCATCAGCATAACAAGGCTCCCAGTTCTCCATGGCCTGTCCTGCCTTTCTGGATTTTACACTTTTTTCAGATGGCCCTTTTGACCGGGGGGAAGTGAGACTTCATTGTAGTGCAGATTTCCTTTGCAAGCTTGCTTGGTTGGCCAAAAAGGGCGTATGCGTTTTTTCCTGAATATATTCAGGAAAAAACGCATACGCCCTTTTTGGCCAAGTGCATCATTGTGGACGTTCTGCCTCTTTTCCTATGCTTTCAATGCAATTCCAGTCTACCTCCTGAAATCGGTTTCCTGCAATTCTGCCCCGCTTTCAAGTCCTCTTGGCAGCCTTACTTCAGTATATTTTTGGACGATAGTTGTCATTTATAACTCTGCAGGTTTGTGAATTACAGTGCCCCTGAGCTCCTTTCTTCAACTCGTTTTCTTGTGAGCTGGCCGCAACACCGCAGGATGGCTTCAGGCCCTAATCTGGTTCCGGCACGGCACGCTGAGCCTTTGGTTATTTCCTCTTCCTGGTGGGAAATGAGAGTTAAATTTGCCCGTCCAGACACCTCCAGCTAGTCTCTCATTGGTTCTCGCTATTCCTGTTCATCTTCCGCAGAAATTGCAAACTGGGCCAAACAGGAGGTTAAAGGGACTGACTCTCCAAGTCGGGAGAGTGTTAGTAAAGCGTCTGGAATGTTGCACCCGAGTACCAGGGTACGAAAACTGAGACATATTTGAACACGTCTCCCGATCACATGGTTGATCATACTCTAGGTTCCACATGCATGTTTTAGCTGAAGGAAGAATACCTTAAACCTGGGTAGTTGAAACCCGTGGAATGGGTACCATGCAATATGACTTCAAAGGGTCTTCATTTGCTCACCGAACCTCTCCAATCCTATCACTGCTGCGTTTATGTCCCTGTACACATGCTTGATTCTCTTTCGGAGACATAGCAATCCATAGGTTTTAAGATACTTAAGAGTCAGGTACATTCTTAGGCGTTTAATATGCAGTGTTGAGTCCATTTCGTTGAGCAAGGAGTAGCTCTTGTCTATTCCATATTTGGCTTAAGGAACTTTATCTGTGCTCATTTCAATCTCTGGTTTTATGCAGCACCCCAACTCACCTTTACCCTTAAACAAGCATAAGTTGGTTTTCTAAATTTGAGACCCTGTTCTGTTCTGTAATTCAGTTCCTGTGTAGCCAAGTTTACATTCCGTGTATTACTGATATCTTATGATGTTTCTTTTTCTGTGTGACTTATTTCAGTTAGAATCATCGTACCTGAATCCACTCATTGTGCTGCTACGGGCCTGATGACATAGATTTCACTGCTGAGTGATACTGCATTGTACGTAAGTACCACAAGTTCTTTATCCATTTTTCACTTTCTGTGATATTGAACTTGTACGGTAAACGAGGTTCTTGTAAACAGAGGCGTCCCAAACATTGGGGTGGCTGTATCTTTTTGATTTTAATTTCCCTAAGCTATAGGACCATAAGTGGAAGTGCCCTAGGCTCTGTTGCTTTGTTTTTTAGATGTTTCAGGAAACACCATACACTTCTCCCGAGTGTCTGTTGGCAGTTTACATCCCGCCCATCAGCATAACAAGGCTCCCAGTTCTCCATGGCCTGTCCTGCCTTTCTGGATTTTACACTTTTTTCAGATGGCCCTTTTGACCGGGGGGAAGTGAGACTTCATTGTAGTGCAGATTTCCTTTGCAAGCTTGCTTGGTTGGCCAAAAAGGGCGTATGCGTTTTTTCCTGAATATATTCAGGAAAAAACGCATACGCCCTTTTTGGCCAAGTGCATCATTGTGGACGTTCTGCCTCTTTTCCTATGCTTTCAATGCAATTCCAGTCTACCTCCTGAAATCGGTTTCCTGTAATTCTGCCCCGCTTTCAAGTCCTCTTGGCAGCCTTACTTCAGTATATTTTTGGACGATAGTTGTCATTTATAACTCTGCAGGTTTGTGAATTACAGTGCCCCTGAGCTCCTTTCTTCAACTCGTTTTCTTGTGAGCTGGCCGCAACACCGCAGGATGGCTTCAGGCCCTAATCTGGTTCCGGCACGGCACACTGAGCCTTTGGTTATTTCCTCTTCCTGGTGGGAAATGAGAGTTAAATTTGCCCGTCCAGACACCTCCAGCTAGTCTCTCATTGGTTCTCGCTATTCCTGTTCATCTTCCGCAGAAATTGCAAACTGGGCCAAACAGGAGGTTAAAGGGACTGACTCTCCAAGTCGGGAGAGTGTTAGTAAAGCGTCTGGAATGTTGCACCCGAGTACCAGGGTACGAAAACTGAGACATATTTGAACACGTCTCCCGATCACATGGTTGATCATACTCTAGGTTCCACATGCATGTTTTAGCTGAAGGAAGAATACCTTAAACCTGGGTAGTTGAAACCCGTGGAATGGGTACCATGCAATATGACTTCAAAGGGTCTTCATTTGCTCACCAAACCTCTCCAATCCTATCACTGCTGCGTTTATGTCCCTGTACACATGCTTGATTCTCTTTCGGAGACATAGCAATCCATAGGTTTTAAGATAATTAAGAGTCAGGTACATTCTTAGGCGTTTAATATGCGGTGTTGAGTCCATTTCGTTGAGCAAGGAGTAGCTCTTGTCTATTCCATATTTGGCTTAAGGAACTTTATCTGTGCTCATTTCAATCTCTGGTTTTATGCAGCACCCCAACTCACCTTTACCCTTAAACAAGCATAAGTTGGTTTTCTAAATTTGAGACCCTGTTCTGTTCTGTAATTCAGTTCCTGTGTAGCCAAGTTTACATTCCGTGTATTACTGATATCTTATGATGTTTCTTTTTCTGTGTGACTTATTTCAGTTAGAATCATCGTACCTGAATCCACTCATTGTGCTGCTACGGGCCTGATGACATAGATTTCACTGCTGAGTGATACTGCATTGTACGTAAGTACCACAAGTTCTTTATCCATTTTTCACTTTCTGTGATATTGAACTTGTACGGTAAACGAGGTTCTTGTAAACAGAGGCGTCCCAAACATTGGGGTGGCTGTATCTTTTTGATTTTAATTTCCCTAAGCTATAGGACCATAAGTGGAAGTGCCCTAGGCTCTGTTGCTTTGTTTTTTAGATGTTTCAGGAAACACCATACACTTCTCCCGAGTGTCTGTTGGCAACTTACATCCCGCCCATCAGCATAACAAGGCTCCCAGTTCTCCATGGCCTCTCCTGCCTTTCTGGATTTTACACTTTTTTCAGATGGCCCTTTTGACCGGGGGGAAGTGAGACTTCATTGTAGTGCAGATTTCCTTTGCAAGCTTGCTTGGTTGGCCAAAAAGGGCGTATGCGTTTTTTCCTGAATATATTCAGGAAAAAACGCATACGCCCTTTTTGGCCAAGTGCATCATTGTGGACGTTCTGCCTCTTTTCCTATGCTTTCAATGCAATTCCAGTCTACCTCCTGAAATCGGTTTCCTGCAATTCTGCCCCGCTTTCAAGTCCTCTTGGCAGCCTTACTTCAGTATATTTTTGGACGATAGTTGTCATTTATAACTCTGCAGGTTTGTGAATTACAGTGCCCCTGAGCTCCTTTCTTCAACTCGTTTTCTTGTGAGCTGGCCGCAACACCGCAGGATGGCTTCAGGCCCTAATCTGGTTCCGGCACGGCACGCTGAGCCTTTGGTTATTTCCTCTTCCTGGTGGGAAATGAGAGTTAAATTTGCCCGTCCAGACACCTCCAGCTAGTCTCTCATTGGTTCTCGCTATTCCTGTTCATCTTCCGCAGAAATTGCAAACTGGGCCAAACAGGAGGTTAAAGGGACTGACTCTCCAAGTCGGGAGAGTGTTAGTAAAGCGTCTGGAATGTTGCACCCGAGTACCAGGTACGAAAACTGAGACATATTTGAACACGTCTCCCGATCACATGGTTGATCATACTCTAGGTTCCACATGCATGTTTTAGCTGAAGGAAGAATACCTTAAACCTGGGTAGTTGAAACCCGTGGAATGGGTACCATGCAATATGACTTCAAAGGGTCTTCATTTGCTCACCGAACCTCTCCAATCCTATCACTGCTGCGTTTATGTCCCTGTACACATGCTTGATTCTCTTTCGGAGACATAGCAATCCATAGGTTTTAAGATACTTAAGAGTCAGGTACATTCTTAGGCGTTTAATATGCGGTGTTGAGTCCATTTCGTTGAGCAAGGAGTAGCTCTTGTCTATTCCATATTTGGCTTAAGGAACTTTATCTGTGCTCATTTCAATCTCTGGTTTTATGCAGCACCCCAACTCACCTTTACCCTTAAACAAGCATAAGTTGGTTTTCTAAATTTGAGACCCTGTTCTGTTCTGTAATTCAGTTCCTGTGTAGCCAAGTTTACATTCCGTGTATTACTGATATCTTATGATGTTTCTTTTTCTGTGTGACTTATTTCAGTTAGAATCATCGTACCTGAATCCACTCATTGTGCTGCTACGGGCCTGATGACATAGATTTCACTGCTGAGTGATACTGCATTGTACGTAAGTACCACAAGTTCTTTATCCATTTTTCACTTTCTGTGATATTGAACTTGTACGGTAAACGAGGTTCTTGTAAACAGAGGCGTCCCAAACATTGGGGTGGCTGTATCTTTTTGATTTTAATTTCCCTAAGCTATAGGACCATAAGTGGAAGTGCCCTAGGCTCTGTTGCTTTGTTTTTTAGATGTTTCAGGAAACACCATACACTTCTCCCGAGTGTCTGTTGGCAATTTACATCCCGCCCATCAGCATAACAAGGCTCCCAGTTCTCCATGGCCTGTCCTGCCTTTCTGGATTTTACACTTTTTTCAGATGGCCCTTTTGACCGGGGGGAAGTGAGACTTCATTGTAGTGCAGATTTCCTTTGCAAGCTTGCTTGGTTGGCCAAAAAGGGCGTATGCGTTTTTTCCTGAATATATTCAGGAAAAAACGCATACGCCCTTTTTGGCCAAGTGCATCATTGTGGACGTTCTGCCTCTTTTCCTATGCTTTCAATGCAATTCCAGTCTACCTCCTGAAATCGGTTTCCTGCAATTCTGCCCCGCTTTCAAGTCCTCTTGGCAGCCTTACTTCAGTATATTTTTGGACGATAGTTGTCATTTATAACTCTGCAGGTTTGTGAATTACAGTGCCCCTGAGCTCCTTTCTTCAACTCGTTTTCTTGTGAGCTGGCCGCAACACCGCAGGATGGCTTCAGGCCCTAATCTGGTTCCGGCACGGCACGCTGAGCCTTTGGTTATTTCCTCTTCCTGGTGGGAAATGAGAGTTAAATTTGCCCGTCCAGACACCTCCAGCTAGTCTCTCATTGGTTCTCGCTATTCCTGTTCATCTTCCGCAGAAATTGCAAACTGGGCCAAACAGGAGGTTAAAGGGACTGACTCTCCAAGTCGGGAGAGTGTTAGTAAAGCGTCTGGAATGTTGCACCCGAGTACCAGGGTACGAAAACTGAGACATATTTGAACACGTCTCCCGATCACATGGTTGATCATACTCTAGGTTCCACATGCATGTTTTAGCTGAAGGAAGAATACCTTAAACCTGGGTAGTTGAAACCCGTGGAATGGGTACCATGCAATATGACTTCAAAGGGTCTTCATTTGCTCACCAAACCTCTCCAATCCTATCACTGCTGCGTTTATGTCCCTGTACACATGCTTGATTCTCTTTCGGAGACATAGCAATCCATAGGTTTTAAGATACTTAAGAGTCAGGTACATTCTTAGGCGTTTAATATGCAGTGTTGAGTCCATTTCGTTGAGCAAGGAGTAGCTCTTGTCTATTCCATATTTGGCTTAAGGAACTTTATCTGTGCTCATTTCAATCTCTGGTTTTATGCAGCACCCCAACTCACCTTTACCCTTAAACAAGCATAAGTTGGTTTTCTAAATTTGAGACCCTGTTCTGTTCTGTAATTCAGTTCCTGTGTAGCCAAGTTTACATTCCGTGTATTACTGATATCTTATGATGTTTCTTTTTCTGTGTGACTTATTTCAGTTAGAATCATCGTACCTGAATCCACTCATTGTGCTGCTACGGGCCTGATGACATAGATTTCACTGCTGAGTGATACTGCATTGTACGTAAGTACCACAAGTTCTTTATCCATTTTTCACTTTCTGTGATATTGAACTTGTACGGTAAACGAGGTTCTTGTAAACAGAGGCGTCCCAAACATTGGGGTGGCTGTATCTTTTTGATTTTAATTTCCCTAAGCTATAGGACCATAAGTGGAAGTGCCCTAGGCTCTGTTGCTTTGTTTTTTAGATGTTTCAGGAAACACCATACACTTCTCCCGAGTGTCTGTTGGCAGTTTACATCCCGCCCATCAGCATAACAAGGCTCCCAGTTCTCCATGGCCTGTCCTGCCTTTCTGGATTTTACACTTTTTTCAGATGGCCCTTTTGACCGGGGGGAAGTGAGACTTCATTGTAGTGCAGATTTCCTTTGCAAGCTTGCTTGGTTGGCCAAAAAGGGCGTATGCGTTTTTTCCTGAATATATTCAGGAAAAAACGCATACGCCCTTTTTGGCCAAGTGCATCATTGTGGACGTTCTGCCTCTTTTCCTATGCTTTCAATGCAATTCCAGTCTACCTCCTGAAATCGGTTTCCTGCAATTCTGCCACGCTTTCAAGTCCTCTTGGCAGCCTTACTTCAGTATATTTTTGGACGATAGTTGTCATTTATAACTCTGCAGGTTTGTGAATTACAGTGCCCCTGAGCTCCTTTCTTCAACTCGTTTTCTTGTGAGCTGGCCGCAACACCGCAGGATGGCTTCAGGCCCTAATCTGGTTCCGGCACGGCACGCTGAGCCTTTGGTTATTTCCTCTTCCTGGTGGGAAATGAGAGTTAAATTTGCCCGTCCAGACACCTCCAGCTAGTCTCTCATTGGTTCTCGCTATTCCTGTTCATCTTCCGCAGAAATTGCAAACTGGGCCAAACAGGAGGTTAAAGGGACTGACTCTCCAAGTCGGGAGAGTGTTAGTAAAGCGTCTGGAATGTTGCACCCGAGTACCAGGGTACGAAAACTGAGACATATTTGAACACGTCTCCCGATCACATGGTTGATCATACTCTAGGTTCCACATGCATGTTTTAGCTGAAGGAAGAATACCTTAAACCTGGGTAGTTGAAACCCGTGGAATGGGTACCATGCAATATGACTTCAAAGGGTCTTCATTTGCTCACCGAACCTCTCCAATCCTATCACTGCTGCGTTTATGTCCCTGTACACATGCTTGATTCTCTTTCGGAGACATAGCAATCCATAGGTTTTAAGATACTTAAGAGTCAGGTACATTCTTAGGCGTTTAATATGCGGTGTTGAGTCCATTTCGTTGAGCAAGGAGTAGCTCTTGTCTATTCCATATTTGGCTTAAGGAACTTTATCTGTGCTCATTTCAATCTCTGGTTTTATGCAGCACCCCAACTCACCTTTCCCCTTAAACAAGCATAAGTTGGTTTTCTAAATTTGAGACCCTGTTCTGTTCTGTAATTCAGTTCCTGTGTAGCCAAGTTTACATTCCGTGTATTACTGATATCTTATGATGTTTCTTTTTCTGTGTGACTTATTTCAGTTAGAATCATCGTACCTGAATCCACTCATTGTGCTGCTACGGGCCTGATGACATAGATTTCACTGCTGAGTGATACTGCATTGTACGTAAGTACCACAAGTTCTTTATCCATTTTTCACTTTCTGTGATATTGAACTTGTACGGTAAACGAGGTTCTTGTAAACAGAGGCGTCCCAAACATTGGGGTGGCTGTATCTTTTTGATTTTAATTTCCCTAAGCTATAGGACCATAAGTGGCAGTGCCCTAGGCTCTGTTGCTTTGTTTTTTAGATGTTTCAGGAAACACCATACACTTCTCCCAAGTGTCTGTTGGCAATTTACATCCCGCCCATCAGCATAACAAGGCTCCCAGTTCTCCATGGCCTGTCCTGCCTTTCTGGATTTTACACTTTTTTCAGATGGCCCTTTTGACCGGGGGGAAGTGAGACTTCATTGTAGTGCAGATTTCCTTTGCAAGCTTGCTTGGTTGGCCAAAAAGGGCGTATGCGTTTTTTCCTGAATATATTCAGGAAAAAACGCATACGCCCTTTTTGGCCAAGTGCATCATTGTGGACGTTCTGCCTCTTTTCCTATGCTTTCAATGCAATTCCAGTCTACCTCCTGAAATCGGTTTCCTGCAATTCTGCCCCGCTTTCAAGTCCTCTTGGCAGCCTTACTTCAGTATATTTTTGGACGATAGTTGTCATTTATAACTCTGCAGGTTTGTGAATTACAGTGCCCCTGAGCTCCTTTCTTCAACTCGTTTTCTTGTGAGCTGGCCGCAACACCGCAGGATGGCTTCAGGCCCTAATCTGGTTCCGGCACGGCACGCTGAGCCTTTGGTTATTTCCTCTTCCTGGTGGGAAATGAGAGTTAAATTTGCCCGTCCAGACACCTCCAGCTAGTCTCTCATTGGTTCTCGCTATTCCTGTTCATCTTCCGCAGAAATTGCAAACTGGGCCAAACAGGAGGTTAAAGGGACTGACTCTCCAAGTCGGGAGAGTGTTAGTAAAGCGTCTGGAATGTTGCACCCGAGTACCAGGGTACGAAAACTGAGACATATTTGAACACGTCTCCCGATCACATGGTTGATCATACTCTAGGTTCCACATGCATGTTTTAGCTGAAGGAAGAATACCTTAAACCTGGGTAGTTGAAACCCGTGGAATGGGTACCATGCAATATGACTTCAAAGGGTCTTCATTTGCTCACCGAACCTCTCCAATCCTATCACTGCTGCGTTTATGTCCCTGTACACATGCTTGATTCTCTTTCGGAGACATAGCAATCCATAGGTTTTAAGATACTTAAGAGTCAGGTACATTCTTAGGCGTTTAATATGCGGTGTTGAGTCCATTTCGTTGAGCAAGGAGTAGCTCTTGTCTATTCCATATTTGGCTTAAGGAACTTTATCTGTGCTCATTTCAATCTCTGGTTTTATGCAGCACCCCAACTCACCCTTCCCCTTAAACAAGCATAAGTTGGTTTTCTAAATTTGAGACCCTGTTCTGTTCTGTAATTCAGTTCCTGTGTAGCCAAGTTTACATTCCGTGTATTACTGATATCTTATGATGTTTCTTTTTCTGTGTGACTTATTTCAGTTAGAATCATCGTACCTGAATCCACTCATTGTGCTGCTACGGGCCTGATGACATAGATTTCACTGCTGAGTGATACTGCATTGTACGTAAGTACCACAAGTTCTTTATCCATTTTTCACTTTCTGTGATATTGAACTTGTACGGTAAACGAGGTTCTTGTAAACAGAGGCGTCCCAAACATTGGGGTGGCTGTATCTTTTTGATTTTAATTTCCCTAAGCTATAGGACCATAAGTGGAAGTGCCCTAGGCTCTGTTGCTTTGTTTTTTAGATGTTTCAGGAAACACCATACACTTCTCACGAGTGTCTGTTGGCAGTTTACATCCCGCCCATCAGCATAACAAGGCTCCCAGTTCTCCATGGCCTGTCCTGCCTTTCTGGATTTTACACTTTTTTCAGATGGCCCTTTTGACCGGGGGGAAGTGAGACTTCATTGTAGTGCAGATTTCCTTTGCAAGCTTGCTTGGTTGGCCAAAAAGGGCGTATGCGTTTTTTCCTGAATATATTCAGGAAAAAACGCATACGCCCTTTTTGGCCAAGTGCATCATTGTGGACGTTCTGCCTCTTTTCCTATGCTTTCAATGCAATTCCAGTCTACCTCCTGAATCGGTTTCCTGCAATTCTGCCCCGCTTTCAAGTCCTCTTGGCAGCCTTACTTCAGTATATTTTTGGACGATAGTTGTCATTTATAACTCTGCAGGTTTGTGAATTACAGTGCCCCTGAGCTCCTTTCTTCAACTCGTTTTCTTGTGAGTTGGCCGCAACACCGCAGGATGGCTTCAGGCCCTAATCTGGTTCCGGCACGGCACGCTGAGCCTTTGGTTATTTCCTCTTCCTGGTGGGAAATGAGAGTTAAATTTGCCCGTCCAGACACCTCCAGCTAGTCTCTCATTGGTTCTCGCTATTCCTGTTCATCTTCCGCAGAAATTGCAAACTGGGCCAAACAGGAGGTTAAAGGGACTGACTCTCCAAGTCGGGAGAGTGTTAGTAAAGCGTCTGGAATGTTGCACCCGAGTACCAGGGTACGAAAACTGAGACATATTTGAACACGTCTCCCGATCACATGGTTGATCATACTCTAGGTTCCACATGCATGTTTTAGCTGAAGGAAGAATACCTTAAACCTGGGTAGTTGAAACCCGTGGAATGGGTACCATGCAATATGACTTCAAAGGGTCTTCATTTGCTCACCGAACCTCTCCAATCCTATCACTGCTGCGTTTATGTCCCTGTACACATGCTTGATTCTCTTTCGGAGACATAGCAATCCATAGGTTTTAAGATACTTAAGAGTCAGGTACATTCTTAGGCGTTTAATATGCGGTGTTGAGTCCATTTCGTTGAGCAAGGAGTAGCTCTTGTCTATTCCATATTTGGCTTAAGGAACTTTATCTGTGCTCATTTCAATCTCTGGTTTTATGCAGCACCCCAACTCACCCTTCCCCTTAAACAAGCATAAGTTGGTTTTCTAAATTTGAGACCCTGTTCTGTTCTGTAATTCAGTTCCTGTGTAGCCAAGTTTACATTCCGTGTATTACTGATATCTTATGATGTTTCTTTTTCTGTGTGACTTATTTCAGTTAGAATCATCGTACCTGAATCCACTCATTGTGCTGCTACGGGCCTGATGACATAGATTTCACTGCTGAGTGATACTGCATTGTACGTAAGTACCACAAGTTCTTTATCCATTTTTCACTTTCTGTGATATTGAACTTGTACGGTAAACGAGGTTCTTGTAAACAGAGGCGTCCCAAACATTGGGGTGGCTGTATCTTTTTGATTTTAATTTCCCTAAGCTATAGGACCATAAGTGGAAGTGCCCTAGGCTCTGTTGCTTTGTTTTTTAGATGTTTCAGGAAACACCATACACTTCTCACGAGTGTCTGTTGGCAGTTTACATCCCGCCCATCAGCATAACAAGGCTCCCAGTTCTCCATGGCCTGTCCTGCCTTTCTGGATTTTACACTTTTTTCAGATGGCCCTTTTGACCGGGGGGAAGTGAGACTTCATTGTAGTGCAGATTTCCTTTGCAAGCTTGCTTGGTTGGCCAAAAAGGGCGTATGCGTTTTTTCCTGAATATATTCAGGAAAAAACGCATACGCCCTTTTTGGCCAAGTGCATCATTGTGGACGTTCTGCCTCTTTTCCTATGCTTTCAATGCAATTCCAGTCTACCTCCTGAATCGGTTTCCTGCAATTCTGCCCCGCTTTCAAGTCCTCTTGGCAGCCTTACTTCAGTATATTTTTGGACGATAGTTGTCATTTATAACTCTGCAGGTTTGTGAATTACAGTGCCCCTGAGCTCCTTTCTTCAACTCGTTTTCTTGTGAGTTGGCCGCAACACCGCAGGATGGCTTCAGGCCCTAATCTGGTTCCGGCACGGCACGCTGAGCCTTTGGTTATTTCCTCTTCCTGGTGGGAAATGAGAGTTAAATTTGCCCGTCCAGACACCTCCAGCTAGTCTCTCATTGGTTCTCGCTATTCCTGTTCATCTTCCGCAGAAATTGCAAACTGGGCCAAACAGGAGGTTAAAGGGACTGACTCTCCAAGTCGGGAGAGTGTTAGTAAAGCGTCTGGAATGTTGCACCCGAGTACCAGGGTACGAAAACTGAGACATATTTGAACACGTCTCCCGATCACATGGTTGATCATACTCTAGGTTCCACATGCATGTTTTAGCTGAAGGAAGAATACCTTAAACCTGGGTAGTTGAAACCCGTGGAATGGGTACCATGCAATATGACTTCAAAGGGTCTTCATTTGCTCACCGAACCTCTCCAATCCTATCACTGCTGCGTTTATGTCCCTGTACACATGCTTGATTCTCTTTCGGAGACATAGCAATCCATAGGTTTTAAGATACTTAAGAGTCAGGTACATTCTTAGGCGTTTAATATGCGGTGTTGAGTCCATTTCGTTGAGCAAGGAGTAGCTCTTGTCTATTCCATATTTGGCTTAAGGAACTTTATCTGTGCTCATTTCAATCTCTGGTTTTATGCAGCACCCCAACTCACCTTTACCCTTAAACAAGCATAAGTTGGTTTTCTAAATTTGAGACCCTGTTCTGTTCTGTAATTCAGTTCCTGTGTAGCCAAGTTTACATTCCGTGTATTACTGATATCTTATGATGTTTCTTTTTCTGTGTGACTTATTTCAGTTAGAATCATCGTACCTGAATCCACTCATTGTGCTGCTACGGGCCTGATGACATAGATTTCACTGCTGAGTGATACTGCATTGTACGTAAGTACCACAAGTTCTTTATCCATTTTTCACTTTCTGTGATATTGAACTTGTACGGTAAACGAGGTTCTTGTAAACAGAGGCGTCCCAAACATTGGGGTGGCTGTATCTTTTTGATTTTAATTTCCCTAAGCTATAGGACCATAAGTGGAAGTGCCCTAGGCTCTGTTGCTTTGTTTTTTAGATGTTTCAGGAAACACCATACACTTCTCCCGAGTGTCTGTTGGCAGTTTACATCCCGCCCATCAGCATAACAAGGCTCCCAGTTCTCCATGGCCTGTCCTGCCTTTCTGGATTTTACACTTTTTTCAGATGGCCCTTTTGACCGGGGGGAAGTGAGACTTCATTGTAGTGCAGATTTCCTTTGCAAGCTTGCTTGGTTGGCCAAAAAGGGCGTATGCGTTTTTCCTGAATATATTCAGGAAAAAACGCATACGCCCTTTTTGGCCAAGTGCATCATTGTGGACGTTCTGCCTCTTTTCCTATGCTTTCAATGCAATTCCAGTCTACCTCCTGAATCGGTTTCCTGCAATTCTGCCCCGCTTTCAAGTCCTCTTGGCAGCCTTACTTCAGTATATTTTTGGACGATAGTTGTCATTTATAACTCTGCAGGTTTGTGAATTACAGTGCCCCTGAGCTCCTTTCTTCAACTCGTTTTCTTGTGAGTTGGCCGCAACACCGCAGGATGGCTTCAGGCCCTAATCTGGTTCCGGCACGGCACGCTGAGCCTTTGGTTATTTCCTCTTCCTGGTGGGAAATGAGAGTTAAATTTGCCCGTCCAGACACCTCCAGCTAGTCTCTCATTGGTTCTCGCTATTCCTGTTCATCTTCCGCAGAAATTGCAAACTGGGCCAAACAGGAGGTTAAAGGGACTGACTCTCCAAGTCGGGAGAGTGTTAGTAAAGCGTCTGGAATGTTGCACCCGAGTACCAGGGTACGAAAACTGAGACATATTTGAACACGTCTCCCGATCACATGGTTGATCATACTCTAGGTTCCACATGCATGTTTTAGCTGAAGGAAGAATACCTTAAACCTGGGTAGTTGAAACCCGTGGAATGGGTACCATGCAATATGACTTCAAAGGGTCTTCATTTGCTCACCGAACCTCTCCAATCCTATCACTGCTGCGTTTATGTCCCTGTACACATGCTTGATTCTCTTTCGGAGACATAGCAATCCATAGGTTTTAAGATACTTAAGAGTCAGGTACATTCTTAGGCGTTTAATATGCGGTGTTGAGTCCATTTCGTTGAGCAAGGAGTAGCTCTTGTCTATTCCATATTTGGCTTAAGGAACTTTATCTGTGCTCATTTCAATCTCTGGTTTTATGCAGCACCCCAACTCACCTTTACCCTTAAACAAGCATAAGTTGGTTTTCTAAATTTGAGACCCTGTTCTGTTCTGTAATTCAGTTCCTGTGTAGCCAAGTTTACATTCCGTGTATTACTGATATCTTATGATGTTTCTTTTTCTGTGTGACTTATTTCAGTTAGAATCATCGTACCTGAATCCACTCATTGTGCTGCTACGGGCCTGATGACATAGATTTCACTGCTGAGTGATACTGCATTGTACGTAAGTACCACAAGTTCTTTATCCATTTTTCACTTTCTGTGATATTGAACTTGTACGGTAAACGAGATTCTTGTAAACAGAGGCGTCCCAAACATTGGGGTGGCTGTATCTTTTTGATTTTAATTTCCCTAAGCTATAGGACCATAAGTGGCAGTGCCCTAGGCTCTGTTGCTTTGTTTTTTAGATGTTTCAGGAAACACCATACACTTCTCCCGAGTGTCTGTTGGCAGTTTACATCCCGCCCATCAGCATAACAAGGCTCCCAGTTCTCCATGGCCTGTCCTGCCTTTCTGGATTTTACACTTTTTTCAGATGGCCCTTTTGACCGGGGGGAAGTGAGACTTCATTGTAGTGCAGATTTCCTTTGCAAGCTTGCTTGGTTGGCCAAAAAGGGCGTATGCGTGTTTTCCTGAATATATTCAGGAAAAAACGCATACGCCCTTTTTGGCCAAGTGCATCATTGTGGACGTTCTGCCTCTTTTCCTATGCTTTCAATGCAATTCCAGTCTACCTCCTGAAATCGGTTTCCTGCAATTCTGCCCCGCTTTCAAGTCCTCTTGGCAGCCTTACTTCAGTATATTTTTGGACGATAGTTGTCATTTATAACTCTGCAGGTTTGTGAATTACAGTGCCCCTGAGCTCCTTTCTTCAACTCGTTTTCTTGTGAGCTGGCCGCAACACCGCAGGATGGCTTCAGGCCCTAATCTGGTTCCGGCACGGCACGCTGAGCCTTTGGTTATTTCCTCTTCCTGGTGGGAAATGAGAGTTAAATTTGCCCGTCCAGACACCTCCAGCTAGTCTCTCATTGGTTCTCGCTATTCCTGTTCATCTTCCGCAGAAATTGCAAACTGGGCCAAACAGGAGGTTAAAGGGACTGACTCTCCAAGTCGGGAGAGTGTTAGTAAAGCGTCTGGAATGTTGCACCCGAGTACCAGGGTACGAAAACTGAGACATATTTGAACACGTCTCCCGATCACATGGTTGATCATACTCTAGGTTCCACATGCATGTTTTAGCTGAAGGAAGAATACCTTAAACCTGGGTAGTTGAAACCCGTGGAATGGGTACCATGCAATATGACTTCAAAGGGTCTTCATTTGCTCACCGAACCTCTCCAATCCTATCACTGCTGCGTTTATGTCCCTGTACACATGCTTGATTCTCTTTCGGAGACATAGCAATCCATAGGTTTTAAGATACTTAAGAGTCAGGTACATTCTTAGGCGTTTAATATGCGGTGTTGAGTCCATTTCGTTGAGCAAGGAGTAGCTCTTGTCTATTCCATATTTGGCTTAAGGAACTTTATCTGTGCTCATTTCAATCTCTGGTTTTATGCAGCACCCCAACTCACCTTTACCCTTAAACAAGCATAAGTTGGTTTTCTAAATTTGAGACCCTGTTCTGTTCTGTAATTCAGTTCCTGTGTAGCCAAGTTTACATTCCGTGTATTACTGATATCTTATGATGTTTCTTTTTCTGTGTGACTTATTTCAGTTAGAATCATCGTACCTGAATCCACTCATTGTGCTGCTACGGGCCTGATGACATAGATTTCACTGCTGAGTGATACTGCATTGTACGTAAGTACCACAAGTTCTTTATCCATTTTTCACTTTCTGTGATATTGAACTTGTACGGTAAACGAGGTTCTTGTAAACAGAGGCGTCCCAAACATTGGGGTGTCTGTATCTTTTTGACTTTAATTTCCCAAAGCCATAGGACCATAAGTGGAAGTGCCCTAGGCTCTGTTGCTTTGTTTTTTAGATGTTTCAGGAAACACCATACACTTCTCCTGAGTGTCTGTTGGTAGTTTACATCCCGCCCATCAGCATAACAAGGCTCCCAGTTCTCCATGGCCTGTCCTGCCTTTCTGGATTTTACACTTTTTTCAGATGGCCCTTTTGACCGGGGGGAAGTGAGACTTCATTGTAGTACAGATTTCCTTTGCAAGCTTGCTTGGTTGGCCAAAAAGGTCGTATGCGTTTTTTCCTGAATATATTCAGGAAAAAACGCATACGCCCTTTTTGGCCAAGTGCATCATTGTGGACGTTCTGCCTCTTTTCCTATGCTTTCAATGCAATTCCAGTCTACCTCCTGAAATCGGTTTCCTGCAATTCTGCCCCGCTTTCAAGTCCTCTTGGCAGCCTTACTTCAGTATATTTTTGGACGATAGTTGTCATTTATAACTCTGCAGGTTTGTGAATTACAGTGCCCCTGAGCTCCTTTCTTCAACTCGTTTTCTTGTGAGCTGGCCGCAACACCGCAGGATGGCTTCAGGCCCTAATCTGGTTCCGGCACGGCACGCTGAGCCTTTGGTTCTTTCCTCTTCCTGGTGGGAAATGAGAGTTAAATTTGCCCGTCCAGACACCTCCAGCTAGTCTCTCATTGGTTCTCGCTATTCCTGTTCATCTTCCGCAGAAATTGCAAACTGGGCCAAACAGGAGGTTAAAGGGACTGACTCTCCAAGTCGGGAGAGTGTTAGTAAAGCGTCTGGAATGTTGCACCCGAGTACCAGGGTACGAAAACTGAGACATATTTGAACACGTCTCCCGATCACATGGTTGATCATACTCTAGGTTCCACATGCATGTTTTAGCTGAAGGAAGAATACCTTAAACCTGGGTAGTTGAAACCCGTGGAATGGGTACCATGCAATATGACTTCAAAGGGTCTTCATTTGCTCACCGAACCTCTCCAATCCTATCACTGCTGCGTTTATGTCCCTGTACACATGCTTGATTCTCTTTCGGAGACATAGCAATCCATAGGTTTTAAGATACTTAAGAGTCAGGTACATTCTTAGGCGTTTAATATGCGGTGTTGAGTCCATTTCGTTGAGCAAGGAGTAGCTCTTGTCTATTCCATATTTGGCTTAAGGAACTTTATCTGTGCTCATTTCAATCTCTGGTTTTATGCAGCACCCCAACTCACCTTTCCCCTTAAACAAGCATAAGTTGGTTTTCTAAATTTGAGACCCTGTTCTGTTCTGTAATTCAGTTCCTGTGTAGCCAAGTTTACATTCCGTGTATTACTGATATCTTATGATGTTTCTTTTTCTGTGTGACTTATTTCAGTTAGAATCATCGTACCTGAATCCACTCATTGTGCTGCTACGGGCCTGATGACATAGATTTCACTGCTGAGTGATACTGCATTGTACGTAAGTACCACAAGTTCTTTATCCATTTTTCACTTTCTGTGATATTGAACTTGTACGGTAAACGAGATTCTTGTAAACAGAGGCGTCCCAAACATTGGGGTGGCTGTATCTTTTTGATTTTAATTTCCCTAAGCTATAGGACCATAAGTGGCAGTGCCCTAGGCTCTGTTGCTTTGTTTTTTAGATGTTTCAGGAAACACCATACACTTCTCCCGAGTGTCTGTTGGCAATTTACATCCCGCCCATCAGCATAACAAGGCTCCCAGTTCTCCATGGCCTGTCCTGCCTTTCTGGATTTTACACTTTTTTCAGATGGCCCTTTTGACCGGGGGGAAGTGAGACTTCATTGTAGTGCAGATTTCCTTTGCAAGCTTGCTTGGTTGGCCAAAAAGGGCGTATGCGTTTTTTCCTGAATATATTCAGGAAAAAACGCATACGCCCTTTTTGGCCAAGTGCATCATTGTGGACGTTCTGCCTCTTTTCCTATGCTTTCAATGCAATTCCAGTCTACCTCCTGAAATCGGTTTCCTGCAATTCTGCCCCGCTTTCAAGTCCTCTTGGCAGCCTTACTTCAGTATATTTTTGGACGATAGTTGTCATTTATAACTCTGCAGGTTTGTGAATTACAGTGCCCCTGAGCTCCTTTCTTCAACTCGTTTTCTTGTGAGCTGGCCGCAACACCGCAGGATGGCTTCAGGCCCTAATCTGGTTCCGGCACGGCACGCTGAGCCTTTGGTTATTTCCTCTTCCTGGTGGGAAATGAGAGTTAAATTTGCCCGTCCAGACACCTCCAGCTAGTCTCTCATTGGTTCTCGCTATTCCTGTTCATCTTCCGCAGAAATTGCAAACTGGGCCAAACAGGAGGTTAAAGGGACTGACTCTCCAAGTCGGGAGAGTGTTAGTAAAGCGTCTGGAATGTTGCACCCGAGTACCAGGGTACGAAAACTGAGACATATTTGAACACGTCTCCCGATCACATGGTTGATCATACTCTAGGTTCCACATGCATGTTTTAGCTGAAGGAAGAATACCTTAAACCTGGGTAGTTGAAACCCGTGGAATGGGTACCATGCAATATGACTTCAAAGGGTCTTCATTTGCTCACCGAACCTCTCCAATCCTATCACTGCTGCGTTTATGTCCCTGTACACATGCTTGATTCTCTTTCGGAGACATAGCAATCCATAGGTTTTAAGATACTTAAGAGTCAGGTACATTCTTAGGCGTTTAATATGCGGTGTTGAGTCCATTTCGTTGAGCAAGGAGTAGCTCTTGTCTATTCCATATTTGGCTTAAGGAACTTTATCTGTGCTCATTTCAATCTCTGGTTTTATGCAGCACCCCAACTCACCTTTCCCCTTAAACAAGCATAAGTTGGTTTTCTAAATTTGAGACCCTGTTCTGTTCTGTAATTCAGTTCCTGTGTAGCCAAGTTTACATTCCGTGTATTACTGATATCTTATGATGTTTCTTTTTCTGTGTGACTTATTTCAGTTAGAATCATCGTACCTGAATCCACTCATTGTGCTGCTACGGGCCTGATGACATAGATTTCACTGCTGAGTGATACTGCATTGTACGTAAGTACCACAAGTTCTTTATCCATTTTTCACTTTCTGTGATATTGAACTTGTACGGTAAACGAGGTTCTTGTAAACAGAGGCGTCCCAAACATTGGGGTGGCTGTATCTTTTTGATTTTAATTTCCCTAAGCTATAGGACCTTAAGTGGAAGTGCCCTAGGCTCTGTTGCTTTGTTTTTTAGACGTTTCAGGAAACACCATACACTTCTCCCGAGTGTCTGTTGGCAATTTACATCCCGCCCATCAGCATAACAAGGCTCCCAGTTCTCCATGGCCTGTCCTGCCTTTCTGGATTTTACACTTTTTTCAGATGGCCCTTTTGACCGGGGGGAAGTGAGACTTCATTGTAGTGCAGATTTCCTTTGCAAGCTTGCTTGGTTGGCCAAAAAGGGCGTATGCGTTTTTTCCTGAATATATTCAGGAAAAAACGCATACGCCCTTTTTGGCCAAGTGCATCATTGTGGACGTTCTGCCTCTTTTCCTATGCTTTCAATGCAATTCCAGTCTACCTCCTGAAATCGGTTTCCTGCAATTCTGCCCCGCTTTCAAGTCCTCTTGGCAGCCTTACTTCAGTATATTTTTGGACGATAGTTGTCATTTATAACTCTGCAGGTTTGTGAATTACAGTGCCCCTGAGCTCCTTTCTTCAACTCGTTTTCTTGTGAGCTGGCCGCAACACCGCAGGATGGCTTCAGGCCCTAATCTGGTTCCGGCACGGCACGCTGAGCCTTTGGTTATTTCCTCTTCCTGGTGGGAAATGAGAGTTAAATTTGCCCGTCCAGACACCTCCAGCTAGTCTCTCATTGGTTCTCGCTATTCCTGTTCATCTTCCGCAGAAATTGCAAACTGGGCCAAACAGGAGGTTAAAGGGACTGACTCTCCAAGTCGGGAGAGTGTTAGTAAAGCGTCTGGAATGTTGCACCCGAGTACCAGGGTACGAAAACTGAGACATATTTGAACACGTCTCCCGATCACATGGTTGATCATACTCTAGGTTCCACATGCATGTTTTAGCTGAAGGAAGAATACCTTAAACCTGGGTAGTTGAAACCCGTGGAATGGGTACCATGCAATATGACTTCAAAGGGTCTTCATTTGCTCACCGAACCTCTCCAATCCTATCACTGCTGCGTTTATGTCCCTGTACACATGCTTGATTCTCTTTCGGAGACATAGCAATCCATAGGTTTTAAGATACTTAAGAGTCAGGTACATTCTTAGGCGTTTAATATGCGGTGTTGAGTCCATTTCGTTGAGCAAGGAGTAGCTCTTGTCTATTCCATATTTGGCTTAAGGAACTTTATCTGTGCTCATTTCAATCTCTGGTTTTATGCAGCACCCCAACTCACCTTTACCCTTAAACAAGCATAAGTTGGTTTTCTAAATTTGAGACCCTGTTCTGTTCTGTAATTCAGTTCCTGTGTAGCCAAGTTTACATTCCGTGTATTACTGATATCTTATGATGTTTCTTTTTCTGTGTGACTTATTTCAGTTAGAATCATCGTACCTGAATCCACTCATTGTGCTGCTACGGGCCTGATGACATAGATTTCACTGCTGAGTGATACTGCATTGTACGTAAGTACCACAAGTTCTTTATCCATTTTTCACTTTCTGTGATATTGAACTTGTACGGTAAACGAGGTTCTTGTAAACAGAGGCGTCCCAAACATTGGGGTGGCTGTATCTTTTTGATTTTAATTTCCCTAAGCTATAGGACCATAAGTGGCAGTGCCCTAGGCTCTGTTGCTTTGTTTTTTAGACGTTTCAGGAAACACCATACACTTCTCCCGAGTGTCTGTTGGCAGTTTACATCCCGCCCATCAGCATAACAAGGCTCCCAGTTCTCCATGGCCTGTCCTGCCTTTCTGGATTTTACACTTTTTTCAGATGGCCCTTTTGACCGGGGGGAAGTGAGACTTCATTGTAGTGCAGATTTCCTTTGCAAGCTTGCTTGGTTGGCCAAAAAGGGCGTATGCGTTTTTTCCTGAATATATTCAGGAAAAAACGCATACGCCCTTTTTGGCCAAGTGCATCATTGTGGACGTTCTGCCTCTTTTCCTATGCTTTCAATGCAATTCCAGTCTACCTCCTGAAATCGGTTTCCTGCAATTCTGCCCCGCTTTCAAGTCCTCTTGGCAGCCTTACTTCAGTATATTTTTGGACGATAGTTGTCATTTATAACTCTGCAGGTTTGTGAATTACAGTGCCCCTGAGCTCCTTTCTTCAACTCGTTTTCTTGTGAGCTGGCCGCAACACCGCAGGATGGCTTCAGGCCCTAATCTGGTTCCGGCACGGCACGCTGAGCCTTTGGTTATTTCCTCTTCCTGGTGGGAAATGAGAGTTAAATTTGCCCGTCCAGACACCTCCAGCTAGTCTCTCATTGGTTCTCGCTATTCCTGTTCATCTTCCGCAGAAATTGCAAACTGGGCCAAACAGGAGGTTAAAGGGACTGACTCTCCAAGTCGGGAGAGTGTTAGTAAAGCGTCTGGAATGTTGCACCCGAGTACCAGGGTACGAAAACTGAGACATATTTGAACACGTCTCCCGATCACATGGTTGATCATACTCTAGGTTCCACATGCATGTTTTAGCTGAAGGAAGAATACCTTAAACCTGGGTAGTTGAAACCCGTGGAATGGGTACCATGCAATATGACTTCAAAGGGTCTTCATTTGCTCACCGAACCTCTCCAATCCTATCACTGCTGCGTTTATGTCCCTGTACACATGCTTGATTCTCTTTCGGAGACATAGCAATCCATAGGTTTTAAGATACTTAAGAGTCAGGTACATTCTTAGGCGTTTAATATGCGGTGTTGAGTCCATTTCGTTGAGCAAGGAGTAGCTCTTGTCTATTCCATATTTGGCTTAAGGAACTTTATCTGTGCTCATTTCAATCTCTGGTTTTATGCAGCACCCCAACTCACCTTTACCCTTAAACAAGCATAAGTTGGTTTTCTAAATTTGAGACCCTGTTCTGTTCTGTAATTCAGTTCCTGTGTAGCCAAGTTTACATTCCGTGTATTACTGATATCTTATGATGTTTCTTTTTCTGTGTGACTTATTTCAGTTAGAATCATCGTACCTGAATCCACTCATTGTGCTGCTACGGGCCTGATGACATAGATTTCACTGCTGAGTGATACTGCATTGTACGTAAGTACCACAAGTTCTTTATCCATTTTTCACTTTCTGTGATATTGAACTTGTACGGTAAACGAGGTTCTTGTAAACAGAGGCGTCCCAAACATTGGGGTGGCTGTATCTTTTAGATTTTAATTTCCCTAAGCTATAGGACCTTAAGTGGAAGTGCCCTAGGCTCTGTTGCTTTGTTTTTTAGACGTTTCAGGAAACACCATACACTTCTCCCGAGTGTCTGTTGGCAATTTACATCCCGCCCATCAGCATAACAAGGCTCCCAGTTCTCCATGGCCTGTCCTGCCTTTCTGGATTTTACACTTTTTTCAGATGGCCCTTTTGACCGGGGGGAAGTGAGACTTCATTGTAGTGCAGATTTCCTTTGCAAGCTTGCTTGGTTGGCCAAAAAGGGCGTATGCGTTTTTTCCTGAATATATTCAGGAAAAAACGCATACGCCCTTTTTGGCCAAGTGCATCATTGTGGACGTTCTGCCTCTTTTCCTATGCTTTCAATGCAATTCCAGTCTACCTCCTGAAATCGGTTTCCTGCAATTCTGCCCCGCTTTCAAGTCCTCTTGGCAGCCTTACTTCAGTATATTTTTGGACGATAGTTGTCATTTATAACTCTGCAGGTTTGTGAATTACAGTGCCCCTGAGCTCCTTTCTTCAACTCGTTTTCTTGTGAGCTGGCCGCAACACCGCAGGATGGCTTCAGGCCCTAATCTGGTTCCGGCACGGCACGCTGAGCCTTTGGTTATTTCCTCTTCCTGGTGGGAAATGAGAGTTAAATTTGCCCGTCCAGACACCTCCAGCTAGTCTCTCATTGGTTCTCGCTATTCCTGTTCATCTTCCGCAGAAATTGCAAACTGGGCCAAACAGGAGGTTAAAGGGACTGACTCTCCAAGTCGGGAGAGTGTTAGTAAAGCGTCTGGAATGTTGCACCCGAGTACCAGGGTACGAAAACTGAGACATATTTGAACACGTCTCCCGATCACATGGTTGATCATACTCTAGGTTCCACATGCATGTTTTAGCTGAAGGAAGAATACCTTAAACCTGGGTAGTTGAAACCCGTGGAATGGGTACCATGCAATATGACTTCAAAGGGTCTTCATTTGCTCACCGAACCTCTCCAATCCTATCACTGCTGCGTTTATGTCCCTGTACACATGCTTGATTCTCTTTTGGAGACATAGCAATCCATAGGTTTTAAGATACTTAAGAGTCAGGTACATTCTTAGGCGTTTAATATGCGGTGTTGAGTCCATTTCGTTGAGCAAGGAGTAGCTCTTGTCTATTCCATATTTGGCTTAAGGAACTTTATCTGTGCTCATTTCAATCTCTGGTTTTATGCAGCACCCCAACTCACCTTTACCCTTAAACAAGCATAAGTTGGTTTTCTAAATTTGAGACCCTGTTCTGTTCTGTAATTCAGTTCCTGTGTAGCCAAGTTTACATTCCGTGTATTACTGATATCTTATGATGTTTCTTTTTCTGTGTGACTTATTTCAGTTAGAATCATCGTACCTGAATCCACTCATTGTGCTGCTACGGGCCTGATGACATAGATTTCACTGCTGAGTGATACTGCATTGTACGTAAGTACCACAAGTTCTTTATCCATTTTTCACTTTCTGTGATATTGAACTTGTACGGTAAACGAGGTTCTTGTAAACAGAGGCGTCCCAAACATTGGGGTGGCTGTATCTTTTTGATTTTAATTTCCCTAAGCTATAGGACCATAAGTGGAAGTGCCCTAGGCTCTGTTGCTTTGTTTTTTAGATGTTTCAGGAAACACCATACACTTCTCCCGAGTGTCTGTTGGCAATTGACATCCCGCCCATCAGCATAACAAGGCTCCCAGTTCTCCATGGCCTGTCCTGCCTTTCTGGATTTTACACTTTTTTCAGATGGCCCTTTTGACCGGGGGGAAGTGAGACTTCATTGTAGTGCAGATTTCCTTTGCAAGCTTGCTTGGTTGGCCAAAAAGGGCGTATGCGTTTTTTCCTGAATATATTCAGGAAAAAACGCATACGCCCTTTTTGGCCAAGTGCATCATTGTGGACGTTCTGCCTCTTTTCCTATGCTTTCAATGCAATTCCAGTCTACCTCCTGAAATCGGTTTCCTGCAATTCTGCCCCGCTTTCAAGTCCTCTTGGCAGCCTTACTTCAGTATATTTTTGGACGATAGTTGTCATTTATAACTCTGCAGGTTTGTGAATTACAGTGCCCCTGAGCTCCTTTCTTCAACTCGTTTTCTTGTGAGCTGGCCGCAACACCGCAGGATGGCTTCAGGCCCTAATCTGGTTCCGGCACGGCACGCTGAGCCTTTGGTTATTTCCTCTTCCTGGTGGGAAATGAGAGTTAAATTTGCCCGTCCAGACACCTCCAGCTAGTCTCTCATTGGTTCTCGCTATTCCTGTTCATCTTCCGCAGAAATTGCAAACTGGGCCAAACAGGAGGTTAAAGGGACTGACTCTCCAAGTCGGGAGAGTGTTAGTAAAGCGTCTGGAATGTTGCACCCGAGTACCAGGGTACGAAAACTGAGACATATCTCAACACGTCTCCCGATCACGTGGTTCATCATACTCTGGGTTCCACATAAATGTTTTAGCTGAAGGAAGAATACCTTAAACCTGGAGAGTTGAGACCCGTGGAATGGGTACCATGCAATATGACTTCAAAGGGTCTTCCTTTGCTCACCGAAACTCTCCAATCCTATCACTGCTGCGTTTATGCCCCTGTACACACGTTTGATTCTCTTTTGGAGACATAGCAATCCAAAGGTTTTAAGATACTTACTAGTCACGTACATTCTTAGGCGTTTAATATGGCGTGTTGAGTCCATTTCGTTGAGCAAGGAGTAGCTCTTGTCTGTTCCATATTTAGCTTAAGGAACTTTATCTGTGCTCATTTCAATCTCTGGTTTTATGCAGCACCCCAACTCACCTTTCCCTTTAAGCAAGCATAAGTTGGTTTTCTAAATTTGAGACCCTGTTCTGTTTTGTAATTCAGTTCCTCTGTAGCCAAGTTTACATTCCATGTATTAGTGATATTTTTTGATATTTCTTTTTCTGTGTGACTTATTTCAGTTAGAATCACCATACCCGAATCCACTCATTGTGCTGCTACGGGCCTGGTGACATAGATTTCATTGCTGAGTGATATTGCATTGTACATGAGTACCACAACTTCTTTCTCCATTTTTCACTTTCTGTGATATTGAACTTGTACTGTAAACGAGGTTGTTGTAAACAGAGCCGTCCCAAACTTTGGGGTGGCTGTGTCTTTTTGATTTTAATTTCCCTAAACTATAGGACCATAAGTGGAAGTGCCCTAGGCTCTGTTGCTTTGTTTTTTAGATGTTTCAGGAAACACCATACACTCCTCCCGAGTGTCTGTTGGCAATGTACATCCCGCCCATCTGCCTAACAAGGCTCCCAGTTCTCCATGGCCTGTCCTGCCTTTCTGGATTTTACACTTTTTTCAGATGGCCCTTTTGACCGGGGGGAAGTGAGACTTCATTGTAGTGCAGATTTCCTTTGCAAGCTTGCTTGGTTGGCCAAAAAGGGCGTATGCGTTTTTTCCTGAATATATTCAGGAAAAAACGCATACGCCCTTTTTGGCCAAGTGCATCATTGTGGACGTTCTGCCTCTTTTCCTATGCTTTCAATGCAATTCCAGTCTACCTCCTGAAACCGGTTTCCTGCAATTCTGCCCCGCTTTCAAGTCCTCTTGGCAGCCTTACTTCAGTATATTTTTGGACGATAGCTGTCATTTATAACTCTGCAGGTTTGTGAATTACAGTGCCCCTGAGCTCCTTTCTTCAACTCGCTTTCTTGTGAGCTGGCCGCAACACCGCAGGATGGCTTCAGGCCCTAATCTGGTTCTGGCACGGCACGCTGAGCCTTTGGTTAATTCCTCTTCCTGGTGGGAAATGAGAGTTAAATTTGCCCGTCCAGACACCTCCAGCTAGTCTGTCATTGGTTCTCCTTATTCCTGTACATGTTCCGCAGAAATTGCAAACTGGGCCATACAGGAGGTTAAAGGCACTGACTCTCCAAGTGGGGAGAGTGTTAGTAAAGCGTCTGGAATGTTGCACCCGAGTACCAGGGTACGAAAACTGAGACATATCTGAACACGTCTCCCGATCACGTGGTTGATCATACTCTGGGTTCCACATGCATGTTTTAGCTGAAGGAAGAATACCTTAAACCTGGAGAGTTGAGACCCGTGGAATGGGTACCATGCAATATGACTTCAAAGGGTCTTCATTTGCTCACCGAACCTCTCCAATCCTATCACTGCTGCGTTTATGCCCCTGTACACACGCTTGATTCTCTTTTGGAGACATAGCAATCCATAGGTTTTAAGATACTTACTAGTCACGTACATTCTTAGGCGTTTAATATGCGGTGTTGAGTCCATTTCGTTGAGCAAGGAGTAGCTCTTGTCTGTTCCATATTTGGCTTAAGGAACTTTATCTGTGCTCATTTCAATCTCTGGTTTTATGCAGCACCCCAACTCACCTTTACCCTTAAACAAGCATAAGTTGGTTTTCTAAATTTGAGACCCTGTTCTGTTCTGTAATTCAGTTCCTGTGTAGCCAAGTTTACATTCCGTGTATTACTGATATCTTATGATGTTTCTTTTTCTGTGTGACTTATTTCAGTTAGAATCATCGTACCTGAATCCACTCATTGTGCTGCTACGGGCCTGATGACATAGATTTCACTGCTGAGTGATACTGCATTGTACGTAAGTACCACAAGTTCTTTATCCATTTTTCACTTTCTGTGATATTGAACTTGTACGGTAAACGAGGTTCTTGTAAACAGAGGCGTCCCAAACATTGGGGTGGCTGTATCTTTTTGATTTTAATTTCCCTAAGCTATAGGACCATAAGTGGCAGTGCCCTAGGCTCTGTTGCTTTGTTTTTTAGATGTTTCAGGAAACACCATACACTTCTCCCGAGTGTCTGTTGGCAGTTTACATCCCGCCCATCAGCATAACAAGGCTCCCAGTTCTCCATGGCCTCTCCTGCCTTTCTGGATTTTACACTTTTTTCAGATGGCCCTTTTGACCGGGGGGAAGTGAGACTTCATTGTAGTGCAGATTTCCTTTGCAAGCTTGCTTGGTTGGCCAAAAAGTGCGTATGCGTTTTTTCCTGAATATATTCAGGAAAAAACGCATACGCCCTTTTTGGCCAAGTGCATCATTGTGGACGTTCTGCCTCTTTTCCTATGCTTTCAATGCAATTCCAGTCTACCTCCTGAAATCGGTTTCCTGCAATTCTGCCCCGCTTTCAAGTCCTCTTGGCAGCCTTACTTCAGTATATTTTTGGACGATAGTTGTCATTTATAACTCTGCAGGTTTGTGAATTACAGTGCCCCTGAGCTCCTTTCTTCAACTCGTTTTCTTGTGAAGTGGCCGCAACACCGCAGGATGGCTTCAGGCCCTAATCTGGTTCCGGCACGGCACGCTGAGCCTTTGGTTATTTCCTCTTCCTGGTGGGAAATGAGAGTTAAATTTGCCCGTCCAGACACCTCCAGCTAGTCTCTCATTGGTTCTCGCTATTCCTGTTCATCTTCCGCAGAAATTGCAAACTGGGCCAAACAGGAGGTTAAAGGGACTGACTCTCCAAGTCGGGAGAGTGTTAGTAAAGCGTCTGGAATGTTGCACCCGAGTACCAGGGTACGAAAACTGAGACATATTTGAACACGTCTCCCGATCACATGGTTGATCATACTCTAGGTTCCACATGCATGTTTTAGCTGAAGGAAGAATACCTTAAACCTGGGTAGTTGAAACCCGTGGAATGGGTACCATGCAATATGACTTCAAAGGGTCTTCATTTGCTCACCGAACCTCTCCAATCCTATCACTGCTGCGTTTATGTCCCTGTACACATGCTTGATTCTCTTTCGGAGACATAGCAATCCATAGGTTTTAAGATACTTAAGAGTCAGGTACATTCTTAGGCGTTTAATATGCGGTGTTGAGTCCATTTCGTTGAGCAAGGAGTAGCTCTTGTCTATTCCATATTTGGCTTAAGGAACTTTATCTGTGCTCATTTCAATCTCTGGTTTTATGCAGCACCCCAACTCACCTTTCCCCTTAAACAAGCATAAGTTGGTTTTCTAAATTTGAGACCCTGTTCTGTTCTGTAATTCAGTTCCTGTGTAGCCAAGTTTACATTCCGTGTATTACTGATATCTTATGATGTTTCTTTTTCTGTGTGACTTATTTCAGTTAGAATCATCGTACCTGAATCCACTCATTGTGCTGCTACGGGCCTGATGACATAGATTTCACTGCTGAGTGATACTGCATTGTACGTAAGTACCACAAGTTCTTTATCCATTTTTCACTTTCTGTGATATTGAACTTGTACGGTAAACGAGGTTCTTGTAAACAGAGGCGTCCCAAACATTGGGGTGGCTGTATCTTTTTGATTTTAATTTCCCTAAGCTATAGGACCATAAGTGGAAGTGCCCTAGGCTCTGTTGCTTTGTTTTTTAGATGTTTCAGGAAACACCATACACTTCTCCTGAGTGTCTGTTGGCAATTTACATCCCGCCCATCAGCATAACAAGGCTCCCAGTTCTCCATGGCCTGTCCTGCCTTTCTGGATTTTACACTTTTTTCAGATGGCCCTTTTGACCGGGGGGAAGTGAGACTTCATTGTAGTGCAGATTTCCTTTGCAAGCTTGCTTGGTTGGCCAAAAAGGGCGTATGCGTTTTTTCCTGAATATATTCAGGAAAAAACGCATACGCCCTTTTTGGCCAAGTGCATCATTGTGGACGTTCTGCCTCTTTTCCTATGCTTTCAATGCAATTCCAGTCTACCTCCTGAAATCGGTTTCCTGCAATTCTGCCCCGCTTTCAAGTCCTCTTGGCAGCCTTACTTCAGTATATTTTTGGACGATAGTTGTCATTTATAACTCTGCAGGTTTGTGAATTACAGTGCCCCTGAGCTCCTTTCTTCAACTCGTTTTCTTGTGAGCTGGCCGCAACACCGCAGGATGGCTTCAGGCCCTAATCTGGTTCCGGCACGGCACGCTGAGCCTTTGGTTATTTCCTCTTCCTGGTGGGAAATGAGAGTTAAATTTGCCCGTCCAGACACCTCCAGCTAGTCTCTCATTGGTTCTCGCTATTCCTGTTCATCTTCCGCAGAAATTGCAAACTGGGCCAAACAGGAGGTTAAAGGGACTGACTCTCCAAGTCGGGAGAGTGTTAGTAAAGCGTCTGGAATGTTGCACCCGAGTACCAGGGTACGAAAACTGAGACATATTTGAACACGTCTCCCGATCACATGGTTGATCATACTCTAGGTTCCACATGCATGTTTTAGCTGAAGGAAGAATACCTTAAACCTGGGTAGTTGAAACCCGTGGAATGGGTACCATGCAATATGACTTCAAAGGGTCTTCATTTGCTCACCGAACCTCTCCAATCCTATCACTGCTGCGTTTATGTCCCTGTACACATGCTTGATTCTCTTTTGGAGACATAGCAATCCATAGGTTTTAAGATACTTAAGAGTCAGGTACATTCTTAGGCGTTTAATATGCGGTGTTGAGTCCATTTCGTTGAGCAAGGAGTAGCTCTTGTCTATTCCATATTTGGCTTAAGGAACTTTATCTGTGCTCATTTCAATCTCTGGTTTTATGCAGCACCCCAACTCACCTTTACCCTTAAACAAGCATAAGTTGGTTTTCTAAATTTGAGACCCTGTTCTGTTCTGTAATTCAGTTCCTGTGTAGCCAAGTTTACATTCCGTGTATTACTGATATCTTATGATGTTTCTTTTTCTGTGTGACTTATTTCAGTTAGAATCATCGTACCTGAATCCACTCATTGTGCTGCTACGGGCCTGATGACATAGATTTCACTGCTGAGTGATACTGCATTGTACGTAAGTACCACAAGTTCTTTATCCATTTTTCACTTTCTGTGATATTGAACTTGTACGGTAAACGAGGTTCTTGTAAACAGAGGCGTCCCAAACATTGGGGTGGCTGTATCTTTTTGATTTTAATTTCCCTAAGCTATAGGACCATAAGTGGAAGTGCCCTAGGCTCTGTTGCTTTGTTTTTTAGATGTTTCAGGAAACACCATACACTTCTCCCGAGTGTCTGTTGGCAATTGACATCCCGCCCATCAGCATAACAAGGCTCCCAGTTCTCCATGGCCTGTCCTGCCTTTCTGGATTTTACACTTTTTTCAGATGGCCCTTTTGACCGGGGGGAAGTGAGACTTCATTGTAGTGCAGATTTCCTTTGCAAGCTTGCTTGGTTGGCCAAAAAGGGCGTATGCGTTTTTTCCTGAATATATTCAGGAAAAAACGCATACGCCCTTTTTGGCCAAGTGCATCATTGTGGACGTTCTGCCTCTTTTCCTATGCTTTCAATGCAATTCCAGTCTACCTCCTGAAATCGGTTTCCTGCAATTCTGCCCCGCTTTCAAGTCCTCTTGGCAGCCTTACTTCAGTATATTTTTGGACGATAGTTGTCATTTATAACTCTGCAGGTTTGTGAATTACAGTGCCCCTGAGCTCCTTTCTTCAACTCGTTTTCTTGTGAGCTGGCCGCAACACCGCAGGATGGCTTCAGGCCCTAATCTGGTTCCGGCACGGCACGCTGAGCCTTTGGTTATTTCCTCTTCCTGGTGGGAAATGAGAGTTAAATTTGCCCGTCCAGACACCTCCAGCTAGTCTCTCATTGGTTCTCGCTATTCCTGTTCATCTTCCGCAGAAATTGCAAACTGGGCCAAACAGGAGGTTAAAGGGACTGACTCTCCAAGTCGGGAGAGTGTTAGTAAAGCGTCTGGAATGTTGCACCCGAGTACCAGGGTACGAAAACTGAGACATATCTCAACACGTCTCCCGATCACGTGGTTCATCATACTCTGGGTTCCACATAAATGTTTTAGCTGAAGGAAGAATACCTTAAACCTGGAGAGTTGAGACCCGTGGAATGGGTACCATGCAATATGACTTCAAAGGGTCTTCCTTTGCTCACCGAAACTCTCCAATCCTATCACTGCTGCGTTTATGCCCCTGTACACACGTTTGATTCTCTTTTGGAGACATAGCAATCCATAGGTTTTAAGATACTTACTAGTCACGTACATTCTTAGGCGTTTAATATGGCGTGTTGAGTCCATTTCGTTGAGCAAGGAGTAGCTCTTGTCTGTTCCATATTTAGCTTAAGGAACTTTATCTGTGCTCATTTCAATCTCTGGTTTTATGCAGCACCCCAACTCACCTTTCCCTTTAAGCAAGCATAAGTTGGTTTTCTAAATTTGAGACCCTGTTCTGTTTTGTAATTCAGTTCCTCTGTAGCCAAGTTTACATTCCATGTATTAGTGATATTTTTTGATATTTCTTTTTCTGTGTGACTTATTTCAGTTAGAATCACCATACCCGAATCCACTCATTGTGCTGCTACGGGCCTGGTGACATAGATTTCATTGCTGAGTGATATTGCATTGTACATGAGTACCACAACTTCTTTCTCCATTTTTCACTTTCTGTGATATTGAACTTGTACTGTAAACGAGGTTGTTGTAAACAGAGCCGTCCCAAACTTTGGGGTGGCTGTGTCTTTTTGATTTTAATTTCCCTAAACTATAGGACCATAAGTGGAAGTGCCCTAGGCTCTGTTGCTTTGTTTTTTAGATGTTTCAGGAAACACCATACACTCCTCCCGAGTGTCTGTTGGCAATGTACATCCCGCCCATCTGCCTAACAAGGCTCCCAGTTCTCCATGGCCTGTCCTGCCTTTCTGGATTTTACACTTTTTTCAGATGGCCCTTTTGACCGGGGGGAAGTGAGACTTCATTGTAGTGCAGATTTCCTTTGCAAGCTTGCTTGGTTGGCCAAAAAGGGCGTATGCGTTTTTTCCTGAATATATTCAGGAAAAAACGCATACGCCCTTTTTGGCCAAGTGCATCATTGTGGACGTTCTGCCTCTTTTCCTATGCTTTCAATGCAATTCCAGTCTACCTCCTGAAACCGGTTTCCTGCAATTCTGCCCCGCTTTCAAGTCCTCTTGGCAGCCTTACTTCAGTATATTTTTGGACGATAGCTGTCATTTATAACTCTGCAGGTTTGTGAATTACAGTGCCCCTGAGCTCCTTTCTTCAACTCGCTTTCTTGTGAGCTGGCCGCAACACCGCAGGATGGCTTCAGGCCCTAATCTGGTTCTGGCACGGCACGCTGAGCCTTTGGTTAATTCCTCTTCCTGGTGGGAAATGAGAGTTAAATTTGCCCGTCCAGACACCTCCAGCTAGTCTGTCATTGGTTCTCCTTATTCCTGTACATGTTCCGCAGAAATTGCAAACTGGGCCATACAGGAGGTTAAAGGCACTGACTCTCCAAGTGGGGAGAGTGTTAGTAAAGCGTCTGGAATGTTGCACCCGAGTACCAGGGTACGAAAACTGAGACATATCTGAACACGTCTCCCGATCACGTGGTTGATCATACTCTGGGTTCCACATGCATGTTTTAGCTGAAGGAAGAATACCTTAAACCTGGAGAGTTGAGACCCGTGGAATGGGTACCATGCAATATGACTTCAAAGGGTCTTCATTTGCTCACCGAACCTCTCCAATCCTATCACTGCTGCGTTTATGCCCCTGTACACACGCTTGATTCTCTTTTGGAGACATAGCAATCCATAGGTTTTAAGATACTTACTAGTCACGTACATTCTTAGGCGTTTAATATGCGGTGTTGAGTCCATTTCGTTGAGCAAGGAGTAGCTCTTGTCTGTTCCATATTTGGCTTAAGGAACTTTATCTGTGCTCATTTCAATCTCTGGTTTTATGCAGCACCCCAACTCACCTTTACCCTTAAACAAGCATAAGTTGGTTTTCTAAATTTGAGACCCTGTTCTGTTCTGTAATTCAGTTCCTGTGTAGCCAAGTTTACATTCCATGTATTACTGATATCTTATGATGTTTCTTTTTCTGTGTGACTTATTTCAGTTAGAATCATCGTACCTGAATCCACTCATTGTGCTGCTACGGGCCTGATGACATAGATTTCACTGCTGAGTGATACTGCATTGTACGTAAGTACCACAAGTTCTTTATCCATTTTTCACTTTCTGTGATATTGAACTTGTACGGTAAACGAGGTTCTTGTAAACAGAGGCGTCCCAAACATTGGGGTGGCTGTATCTTTTTGATTTTAATTTCCCTAAGCTATAGGACCATAAGTGGAAGTGCCCTAGGCTCTGTTGCTTTGTTTTTTAGATGTTTCAGGAAACACCATACACTTCTCCCGAGTGTCTGTTGGCAGTTTACATCCCGCCCATCAGCATAACAAGGCTCCCAGTTCTCCATGGCCTGTCCTGCCTTTCTGGATTTTACACTTTTTTCAGATGGCCCTTTTGACCGGGGGGAAGTGAGACTTCATTGTAGTGCAGATTTCCTTTGCAAGCTTGCTTGGTTGGCCAAAAAGGGCGTATGCGTTTTTTCCTGAATATATTCAGGAAAAAACGCATACGCCCTTTTTGGCCAAGTGCATCATTGTGGACGTTCTGCCTCTTTTCCTATGCTTTCAATGCAATTCCAGTCTACCTCCTGAAATCGTTTTCCTGCAATTCTGCCCCGGTTTCAAGTCCTCTTGGCAGCCTTACTTCAGTATATTTTTGGACGATAGTTGTCATTTATAACTCTGCAGGTTTGTGAATTACAGTGCCCCTGAGCTCCTTTCTTCAACTCGTTTTCTTGTGAGCTGGCCGCAACACCGCAGGATGGCTTCAGGCCCTAATCTGGTTCCGGCACGGCACGCTGAGCCTTTGGTTATTTCCTCTTCCTGGTGGGAAATGAGAGTTAAATTTGCCCGTCCAGACACCTCCAGCTAGTCTCTCATTGGTTCTCGCTATTCCTGTTCATCTTCCGCAGAAATTGCAAACTGGGCCAAACAGGAGGTTAAAGGGACTGACTCTCCAAGTCGGGAGAGTGTTAGTAAAGCGTCTGGAATGTTGCACCCGAGTACCAGGGTACGAAAACTGAGACATATTTGAACACGTCTCCCGATCACATGGTTGATCATACTCTAGGTTCCACATGCATGTTTTAGCTGAAGGAAGAATACCTTAAACCTGGGTAGTTGAAACCCGTGGAATGGGTACCATGCAATATGACTTCAAAGGGTCTTCATTTGCTCACCGAACCTCTCCAATCCTATCACTGCTGCGTTTATGTCCCTGTACACATGCTTGATTCTCTTTCGGAGACATAGCAATCCATAGGTTTTAAGATACTTAAGAGTCAGGTACATTCTTAGGCGTTTAATATGCGGTGTTGAGTCCATTTCGTTGAGCAAGGAGTAGCTCTTGTCTATTCCATATTTGGCTTAAGGAACTTTATCTGTGCTCATTTCAATCTCTGGTTTTATGCAGCACCCCAACTCACCTTTACCCTTAAACAAGCATAAGTTGGTTTTCTAAATTTGAGACCCTGTTCTGTTCTGTAATTCAGTTCCTGTGTAGCCAAGTTTACATTCCGTGTATTACTGATATCTTATGATGTTTCTTTTTCTGTGTGACTTATTTCAGTTAGAATCATCGTACCTGAATCCACTCATTGTGCTGCTACGGGCCTGATGACATAGATTTCACTGCTGAGTGATACTGCATTGTACGTAAGTACCACAAGTTCTTTATCCATTTTTCACTTTCTGTGATATTGAACTTGTACGGTAAACGAGGTTCTTGTAAACAGAGGCGTCCCAAACATTGGGGTGGCTGTATCTTTTTGATTTTAATTTCCCTAAGCTATAGGACCATAAGTGGCAGTGCCCTAGGCTCTGTTGCTTTGTTTTTTAGATGTTTCAGGAAACACCATACACTTCTCCCGAGTGTCTGTTGGCAGTTTACATCCCGCCCATCAGCATAACAAGGCTCCCAGTTCTCCATGGCCTGTCCTGCCTTTCTGGATTTTACACTTTTTTCAGATGGCCCTTTTGACCGGGGGGAAGTGAGACTTCATTGTAGTGCAGATTTCCTTTGCAAGCTTGCTTGGTTGGCCAAAAAGGGCGTATGCGTTTTTTCCTGAATATATTCAGGAAAAAACGCATACGCCCTTTTTGGCCAAGTGCATCATTGTGGACGTTCTGCCTCTTTTCCTATGCTTTCAATGCAATTCCAGTCTACCTCCTGAAATCGTTTTCCTGCAATTCTGCCCCGCTTTCAAGTCCTCTTGGCAGCCTTACTTCAGTATATTTTTGGACGATAGTTGTCATTTATAACTCTGCAGGTTTGTGAATTACAGTGCCCCTGAGCTCCTTTCTTCAACTCGTTTTCTTGTGAGCTGGCCGCAACACCGCAGGATGGCTTCAGGCCCTAATCTGGTTCCGGCACGGCACGCTGAGCCTTTGGTTATTTCCTCTTCCTGGTGGGAAATGAGAGTTAAATTTGCCCGTCCAGACACCTCCAGCTAGTCTCTCATTGGTTCTCGCTATTCCTGTTCATCTTCCGCAGAAATTGCAAACTGGGCCAAACAGGAGGTTAAAGGGACTGACTCTCCAAGTCGGGAGAGTGTTAGTAAAGCGTCTGGAATGTTGCACCCGAGTACCAGGGTATGAAAACTGAGACATATTTGAACACGTCTCCCGATCACATGGTTGATCATACTCTAGGTTCCACATGCATGTTTTAGCTGAAGGAAGAATACCTTAAACCTGGGTAGTTGAAACCCGTGGAATGGGTACCATGCAATATGACTTCAAAGGGTCTTCATTTGCTCACCGAACCTCTCCAATCCTATCACTGCTGCGTTTATGTCCCTGTACACATGCTTGATTCTCTTTCGGAGACATAGCAATCCATAGGTTTTAAGATACTTAAGAGTCAGGTACATTCTTAGGCGTTTAATATGCGGTGTTGAGTCCATTTCGTTGAGCAAGGAGTAGCTCTTGTCTATTCCATATTTGGCTTAAGGAACTTTATCTGTGCTCATTTCAATCTCTGGTTTTATGCAGCACCCCAACTCACCTTTCCCCTTAAACAAGCATAAGTTGGTTTTCTAAATTTGAGACCCTGTTCTGTTCTGTAATTCAGTTCCTGTGTAGCCAAGTTTACATTCCGTGTATTACTGATATCTTATGATGTTTCTTTTTCTGTGTGACTTATTTCAGTTAGAATCATCGTACCTGAATCCACTCATTGTGCTGCTACGGGCCTGATGACATAGATTTCACTGCTGAGTGATACTGCATTGTACGTAAGTACCACAAGTTCTTTATCCATTTTTCACTTTCTGTGATATTGAACTTGTACGGTAAACGAGGTTCTTGTAAACAGAGGCGTCCCAAACATTGGGGTGGCTGTATCTTTTTGATTTTAATTTCCCTAAGGTATAGGACCATAAGTGGCAGTGCCCTAGGCTCTGTTGCTTTGTTTTTTAGATGTTTCAGGAAACACCATACACTTCTCCCGAGTGTCTGTTGGCAGTTTACATCCCGCCCATCAGCATAACAAGGCTCCCAGTTCTCCATGGCCTGTCCTGCCTTTCTGGATTTTACACTTTTTTCAGATGGCCCTTTTGACCGGGGGGAAGTGAGACTTCATTGTAGTGCAGATTTCCTTTGCAAGCTTGCTTGGTTGGCCAAAAAGGGCGTATGCGTTTTTTCCTGAATATATTCAGGAAAAAACGCATACGCCCTTTTTGGCCAAGTGCATCATTGTGGACGTTCTGCCTCTTTTCCTATGCTTTCAATGCAATTCCAGTCTACCTCCTGAAATCGGTTTCCTGCAATTCTGCCCCGCTTTCAAGTCCTCTTGGCAGCCTTACTTCAGTATATTTTTGGACGATAGTTGTCATTTATAACTCTGCAGGTTTGTGAATTACAGTGCCCCTGAGCTCCTTTCTTCAACTCGTTTTCTTGTGAGCTGGCCGCAACACCGCAGGATGGCTTCAGGCCCTAATCTGGTTCCGGCACGGCACGCTGAGCCTTTGGTTATTTCCTCTTCCTGGTGGGAAATGAGAGTTAAATTTGCCCGTCCAGACACCTCCAGCTAGTCTCTCATTGGTTCTCGCTATTCCTGTTCATCTTCCGCAGAAATTGCAAACTGGGCCAAACAGGAGGTTAAAGGGACTGACTCTCCAAGTCGGGAGAGTGTTAGTAAAGCGTCTGGAATGTTGCACCCGAGTACCAGGGTACGAAAACTGAGACATATTTGAACACGTCTCCCGATCACATGGTTGATCATACTCTAGGTTCCACATGCATGTTTTAGCTGAAGGAAGAATACCTTAAACCTGGGTAGTTGAAACCCGTGGAATGGGTACCATGCAATATGACTTCAAAGGGTCTTCATTTGCTCACCGAACCTCTCCAATCCTATCACTGCTGCGTTTATGTCCCTGTACACATGCTTGATTCTCTTTCGGAGACATAGCAATCCATAGGTTTTAAGATACTTAAGAGTCAGGTACATTCTTAGGCGTTTAATATGCGGTGTTGAGTCCATTTCGTTGAGCAAGGAGTAGCTCTTGTCTATTCCATATTTGGCTTAAGGAACTTTATCTGTGCTCATTTCAATCTCTGGTTTTATGCAGCACCCCAACTCACCTTTCCCCTTAAACAAGCATAAGTTGGTTTTCTAAATTTGAGACCCTGTTCTGTTCTGTAATTCAGTTCCTGTGTAGCCAAGTTTACATTCCGTGTATTACTGATATCTTATGATGTTTCTTTTTCTGTGTGACTTATTTCAGTTAGAATCATCGTACCTGAATCCACTCATTGTGCTGCTACGGGCCTGATGACATAGATTTCACTGCTGAGTGATACTGCATTGTACGTAAGTACCACAAGTTCTTTATCCATTTTTCACTTTCTGTGATATTGAACTTGTACGGTAAACGAGGTTCTTGTAAACAGAGGCGTCCCAAACATTGGGGTGGCTGTATCTTTTTGATTTTAATTTCCCTAAGCTATAGGACCATAAGTGGCAGTGCCCTAGGCTCTGTTGCTTTGTTTTTTAGATGTTTCAGGAAACACCATACACTTCTCCCGAGTGTCTGTTGGCAGTTTACATCCCGCCCATCAGCATAACAAGGCTCCCAGTTCTCCATGGCCTGTCCTGCCTTTCTGGATTTTACACTTTTTTCAGATGGCCCTTTTGACCGGGGGGAAGTGAGACTTCATTGTAGTGCAGATTTCCTTTGCAAGCTTGCTTGGTTGGCCAAAAAGGGCGTATGCGTTTTTTCCTGAATATATTCAGGAAAAAACGCATACGCCCTTTTTGGCCAAGTGCATCATTGTGGACGTTCTGCCTCTTTTCCTATGCTTTCAATGCAATTCCAGTCTACCTCCTGAAATCGTTTTCCTGCAATTCTGCCCCGCTTTCAAGTCCTCTTGGCAGCCTTACTTCAGTATATTTTTGGACGATAGTTGTCATTTATAACTCTGCAGGTTTGTGAATTACAGTGCCCCTGAGCTCCTTTCTTCAACTCGTTTTCTTGTGAGCTGGCCGCAACACCGCAGGATGGCTTCAGGCCCTAATCTGGTTCCGGCACGGCACGCTGAGCCTTTGGTTATTTCCTCTTCCTGGTGGGAAATGAGAGTTAAATTTGCCCGTCCAGACACCTCCAGCTAGTCTCTCATTGGTTCTCGCTATTCCTGTTCATCTTCCGCAGAAATTGCAAACTGGGCCAAACAGGAGGTTAAAGGGACTGACTCTCCAAGTCGGGAGAGTGTTAGTAAAGCGTCTGGAATGTTGCACCCGAGTACCAGGGTACGAAAACTGAGACATATTTGAACACGTCTCCCGATCACATGGTTGATCATACTCTAGGTTCCACATGCATGTTTTAGCTGAAGGAAGAATACCTTAAACCTGGGTAGTTGAAACCCGTGGAATGGGTACCATGCAATATGACTTCAAAGGGTCTTCATTTGCTCACCGAACCTCTCCAATCCTATCACTGCTGCGTTTATGTCCCTGTACACATGCTTGATTCTCTTTCGGAGACATAGCAATCCATAGGTTTTAAGATACTTAAGAGTCAGGTACATTCTTAGGCGTTTAATATGCGGTGTTGAGTCCATTTCGTTGAGCAAGGAGTAGCTCTTGTCTATTCCATATTTGGCTTAAGGAACTTTATCTGTGCTCATTTCAATCTCTGGTTTTATGCAGCACCCCAACTCACCTTTCCCCTTAAACAAGCATAAGTTGGTTTTCTAAATTTGAGACCCTGTTCTGTTCTGTAATTCAGTTCCTGTGTAGCCAAGTTTACATTCCGTGTATTACTGATATCTTATGATGTTTCTTTTTCTGTGTGACTTATTTCAGTTAGAATCATCGTACCTGAATCCACTCATTGTGCTGCTACGGGCCTGATGACATAGATTTCACTGCTGAGTGATACTGCATTGTACGTAAGTACCACAAGTTCTTTATCCATTTTTCACTTTCTGTGATATTGAACTTGTACGGTAAACGAGGTTCTTGTAAACAGAGGCGTCCCAAACATTGGGGTGGCTGTATCTTTTTGATTTTAATTTCCCTAAGCTATAGGACCATAAGTGGAAGTGCCCTAGGCTCTGTTGCTTTGTTTTTTAGATGTTTCAGGAAACACCATACACTTCTCCCGAGTGTCTGTTGGCAATTGACATCCTGCCCATCAGCATAACAAGGCTCCCAGTTCTCCATGGCCTGTCCTGCCTTTCTGGATTTTACACTTTTTTCAGATGGCCCTTTTGACCGGGGGGAAGTGAGACTTCATTGTAGTGCAGATTTCCTTTGCAAGCTTGCTTGGTTGGCCAAAAAGGGCGTATGCGTTTTTTCCTGAATATATTCAGGAAAAAACGCATACGCCCTTTTTGGCCAAGTGCATCATTGTGGACGTTCTGCCTCTTTTCCTATGCTTTCAATGCAATTCCAGTCTACCTCCTGAAATCGGTTTCCTGCAATTCTGCCCCGCTTTCAAGTCCTCTTGGCAGCCTTACTTCAGTATATTTTTGGACGATAGTTGTCATTTATAACTCTGCAGGTTTGTGAATTACAGTGCCCCTGAGCTCCTTTCTTCAACTCGTTTTCTTGTGAGCTGGCCGCAACACCGCAGGATGGCTTCAGGCCCTAATCTGGTTCCGGCACGGCACGCTGAGCCTTTGGTTATTTCCTCTTCCTGGTGGAAATGAGAGTTAAATTTGCCCGTCCAGACACCTCCAGCTAGTCTCTCATTGGTTCTCGCTATTCCTGTTCATCTTCCGCAGAAATTGCAAACTGGGCCAAACAGGAGGTTAAAGGGACTGACTCTCCAAGTCGGGAGAGTGTTAGTAAAGCGTCTGGAATGTTGCACCCGAGTACCAGGGTACGAAAACTGAGACATATTTGAACACGTCTCCCGATCACATGGTTGATCATACTCTAGGTTCCACATGCATGTTTTAGCTGAAGGAAGAATACCTTAAACCTGGGTAGTTGAAACCCGTGGAATGGGTACCATGCAATATGACTTCAAAGGGTCTTCATTTGCTCACCGAACCTCTCCAATCCTATCACTGCTGCGTTTATGTCCCTGTACACATGCTTGATTCTCTTTTGGAGACATAGCAATCCATAGGTTTTAAGATACTTAAGAGTCAGGTACATTCTTAGGCGTTTAATATGCGGTGTTGAGTCCATTTCGTTGAGCAAGGAGTAGCTCTTGTCTATTCCATATTTGGCTTAAGGAACTTTATCTGTGCTCATTTCAATCTCTGGTTTTATGCAGCACCCCAACTCACCTTTACCCTTAAACAAGCATAAGTTGGTTTTCTAAATTTGAGACCCTGTTCTGTTCTGTAATTCAGTTCCTGTGTAGCCAAGTTTACATTCCGTGTATTACTGATATCTTATGATGTTTCTTTTTCTGTGTGACTTATTTCAGTTAGAATCATCGTACCTGAATCCACTCATTGTGCTGCTACGGGCCTGATGACATAGATTTCACTGCTGAGTGATACTGCATTGTACGTAAGTACCACAAGTTCTTTATCCATTTTTCACTTTCTGTGATATTGAACTTGTACGGTAAACGAGGTTCTTGTAAACAGAGGCGTCCCAAACATTGGGGTGGCTGTATCTTTTTGATTTTAATTTCCCTAAGCTATAGGACCATAAGTGGAAGTGCCCTAGGCTCTGTTGCTTTGTTTTTTAGATGTTTCAGGAAACACCATACACTTCTCCCGAGTGTCTGTTGGCAATTTACATCCCGCCCATCAGCATAACAAGGCTCCCAGTTCTCCATGGCCTGTCCTGCCTTTCTGGATTTTACACTTTTTTCAGATGGCCCTTTTGACCGGGGGGAAGTGAGACTTCATTGTAGTGCAGATTTCCTTTGCAAGCTTGCTTGGTTGGCCAAAAAGGGCGTATGCGTTTTTTCCTGAATATATTCAGGAAAAAACGCATACGCCCTTTTTGGCCAAGTGCATCATTGTGGACGTTCTGCCTCTTTTCCTATGCTTTCAATGCAATTCCAGTCTACCTCCTGAAATCGGTTTCCTGCAATTCTGCCCCGCTTTCAAGTCCTCTTGGCAGCCTTACTTCAGTATATTTTTGGACGATAGTTGTCATTTATAACTCTGCAGGTTTGTGAATTACAGTGCCCCTGAGCTCCTTTCTTCAACTCGTTTTCTTGTGAGCTGGCCGCAACACCGCAGGATGGCTTCAGGCCCTAATCTGGTTCCGGCACGGCACGCTGAGCCTTTGGTTATTTCCTCTTCCTGGTGGGAAATGAGAGTTAAATTTGCCCGTCCAGACACCTCCAGCTAGTCTGTCATTGGTTCTCCTTATTCCTGTACATGTTCCGCAGAAATTGCAAACTGGGCCATACAGGAGGTTAAAGGCACTGACTCTCCAAGTGGGGAGAGTGTTAGTAAAGCGTCTGGAATGTTGCACCCGAGTACCAGGGTACGAAAACTGAGACATATCTGAACACGTCTCCCGATCACGTGGTTGATCATACTCTGGGTTCCACATGCATGTTTTAGCTGAAGGAAGAATACCTTAAACCTGGAGAGTTGAGACCCGTGGAATGGGTACCATGCAATATGACTTCAAAGGGTCTTCATTTGCTCACCGAACCTCTCCAATCCTATCACTGCTGCGTTTATGCCCCTGTACACACGCTTGATTCTCTTTTGGAGACATAGCAATCCATAGGTTTTAAGATACTTACTAGTCACGTACATTCTTAGGCGTTTAATATGCGGTGTTGAGTCCATTTCGTTGAGCAAGGAGTAGCTCTTGTCTGTTCCATATTTGGCTTAAGGAACTTTATCTGTGCTCATTTCAATCTCTGGTTTTATGCAGCAACCCAACTCACCTTTACCCTTAAACAAGCATAAGTTGGTTTTCTAAATTTGAGACCCTGTTCTGTTCTGTAATTCAGTTCCTGTGTAGCCAAGTTTACATTCCGTGTATTACTTATATCTTATGATGTTTCTTTTTCTGTGTGACTTATTTCAGTTAGAATCATCGTACCTGAATCCACTCATTGTGCTGCTACGGGCCTGATGACATAGATTTCACTGCTGAGTGATACTGCATTGTACGTAAGTACCACAAGTTCTTTATCCATTTTTCACTTTCTGTGATATTGAACTTGTACGGTAAACGAGGTTCTTGTAAACAGAGGCGTCCCAAACATTGGGGTGGCTGTATCTTTTTGATTTTAATTTCCCTAAGCTATAGGACCATAAGTGGAAGTGCCCTAGGCTCTGTTGCTTTGTTTTTTAGATGTTTCAGGAAACACCATACACTTCTCCCGAGTGTCTGTTGGCAGTTTACATCCCGCCCATCAGCATAACAAGGCTCCCAGTTCTCCATGGCCTGTCCTGCCTTTCTGGATTTTACACTTTTTTCAGATGGCCCTTTTGACCGGGGGGAAGTGAGACTTCATTGTAGTGCAGATTTCCTTTGCAAGCTTGCTTGGTTGGCCAAAAAGGGCGTATGCGTTTTTTCCTGAATATATTCAGGAAAAAACGCATACGCCCTTTTTGGCCAAGTGCATCATTGTGGACGTTCTGCCTCTTTTCCTATGCTTTCAATGCAATTCCAGTCTACCTCCTGAAATCGGTTTCCTGCAATTCTGCCCCGTTTTCAAGTCCTCTTGGCAGCCTTACTTCAGTATATTTTTGGACGATAGTTGTCATTTATAACTCTGCAGGTTTGTGAATTACAGTGCCCCTGAGCTCCTTTCTTCAACTCGTTTTCTTGTGAGCTGGCCGCAACACCGCAGGATGGCTTCAGGCCCTAATCTGGTTCCGGCACGGCACGCTGAGCCTTTGGTTATTTCCTCTTCCTGGTGGGAAATGAGAGTTAAATTTGCCCGTCCAGACACCTCCAGCTAGTCTCTCATTGGTTCTCGCTATTCCTGTTCATCTTCCGCAGAAATTGCAAACTGGGCCAAACAGGAGGTTAAAGGGACTGACTCTCCAAGTCGGGAGAGTGTTAGTAAAGCGTCTGGAATGTTGCACCCGAGTACCAGGGTACGAAAACTGAGACATATTTGAACACGTCTCCCGATCACATGGTTGATCATACTCTAGGTTCCACATGCATGTTTTAGCTGAAGGAAGAATACCTTAAACCTGGGTAGTTGAAACCCGTGGAATGGGTACCATGCAATATGACTTCAAAGGGTCTTCATTTGCTCACCGAACCTCTCCAATCCTATCACTGCTGCGTTTATGTCCCTGTACACATGCTTGATTCTCTTTCGGAGACATAGCAATCCATAGGTTTTAAGATACTTAAGAGTCAGGTACATTCTTAGGCGTTTAATATGCGGTGTTGAGTCCATTTCGTTGAGCAAGGAGTAGCTCTTGTCTATTCCATATTTGGCTTAAGGAACTTTATCTGTGCTCATTTCAATCTCTGGTTTTATGCAGCACCCCAACTCACCTTTACCCTTAAACAAGCATAAGTTGGTTTTCTAAATTTGAGACCCTGTTCTGTTCTGTAATTCAGTTCCTGTGTAGCCAAGTTTACATTCCGTGTATTACTGATATCTTATGATGTTTCTTTTTCTGTGTGACTTATTTCAGTTAGAATCATCGTACCTGAATCCACTCATTGTGCTGCTACGGGCCTGATGACATAGATTTCACTGCTGAGTGATACTGCATTGTACGTAAGTACCACAAGTTCTTTATCCATTTTTCACTTTCTGTGATATTGAACTTGTACGGTAAACGAGGTTCTTGTAAACAGAGGCGTCCCAAACATTGGGGTGGCTGTATCTTTTTGATTTTAATTTCCCTAAGCTATAGGACCATAAGTGGCAGTGCCCTAGGCTCTGTTGCTTTGTTTTTTAGATGTTTCAGGAAACACCATACACTCCTCCCGAGTGTCTGTTGGCAATGTACATCCCGCCCATCTGCATAACAAGGCTCCCAGTTCTCCATGGCCTGTCCTGCCTTTCTGGATTTTACACTTTTTTCAGATGGCCCTTTTGACCGGGGGGAAGTGAGACTTCATTGTAGTGCAGATTTCCTTTGCAAGCTTGCTTGGTTGGCCAAAAAGGGCGTATGCGTTTTTTCCTGAATATATTCAGGAAAAAACGCATACGCCCTTTTTGGCCAAGTGCATCATTGTGGACGTTCTGCCTCTTTTCCTATGCTTTCAATGCAATTCCAGTCTACCTCCTGAAATCGGTTTCCTGCAATTCTGCCCCGCTTTCAAGTCCTCTTGGCAGCCTTACTTCAGTATATTTTTGGACGATAGTTGTCATTTATAACTCTGCAGGTTTGTGAATTACAGTGCCCCTGAGCTCCTTTCTTCAACTCGCTTTCTTGTGAGCTGGCCGCAACACCGCAGGATGGCTTCAGGCCCTAATCTGGTTCCGGCACGGCACGCTGAGCCTTTGGTTATTTCCTCTTCCTGGTGGGAAATGAGAGTTAAATTTGCCCGTCCAGACACCTCCAGCTAGTCTCTCATTGGTTCTCGCTATTCCTGTTCATCTTCCGCAGAAATTGCAAACTGGGCCAAACAGGAGGTTAAAGGGACTGACTCTCCAAGTCGGGAGAGTGTTAGTAAAGCGTCTGGAATGTTGCACCCGAGTACCAGGGTACGAAAACTGAGACATATTTGAACACGTCTCCCGATCACATGGTTGATCATACTCTAGGTTCCACATGCATGTTTTAGCTGAAGGAAGAATACCTTAAACCTGGGTAGTTGAAACCCGTGGAATGGGTACCATGCAATATGACTTCAAAGGGTCTTCATTTGCTCACCGAACCTCTCCAATCCTATCACTGCTGCGTTTATGTCCCTGTACACATGCTTGATTCTCTTTCGGAGACATAGCAATCCATAGGTTTTAAGATACTTAAGAGTCAGGTACATTCTTAGGCGTTTAATATGCGGTGTTGAGTCCATTTCGTTGAGCAAGGAGTAGCTCTTGTCTATTCCATATTTGGCTTAAGGAACTTTATCTGTGCTCATTTCAATCTCTGGTTTTATGCAGCACCCCAACTCACCTTTCCCCTTAAACAAGCATAAGTTGGTTTTCTAAATTTGAGACCCTGTTCTGTTCTGTAATTCAGTTCCTGTGTAGCCAAGTTTACATTCCGTGTATTACTGATATCTTATGATGTTTCTTTTTCTGTGTGACTTATTTCAGTTAGAATCATCGTACCTGAATCCACTCATTGTGCTGCTACGGGCCTGATGACATAGATTTCACTGCTGAGTGATACTGCATTGTACGTAAGTACCACAAGTTCTTTATCCATTTTTCACTTTCTGTGATATTGAACTTGTACGGTAAACCAGGTTCTTGTAAACAGAGGCGTCCCAAACATTGGGGTGGCTGTATCTTTTTGATTTTAATTTCCCTAAGCTATAGGACCATAAGTGGAAGTGCCCTAGGCTCTGTTGCTTTGTTTTTTAGATGTTTCAGGAAACACCATACACTTCTCCCGAGTGTCTGTTGGCAATTTACATCCCACCCATCAGCATAACAAGGCTCCCAGTTCTCCATGGCCTGTCCTGCCTTTCTGGATTTTACACTTTTTTCAGATGGCCCTTTTGACCGGGGGGAAGTGAGACTTCATTGTAGTGCAGATTTCCTTTGCAAGCTTGCTTGGTTGGCCAAAAAGGGCGTATGCGTTTTTTCCTGAATATATTCAGGAAAAAACGCATACGCCCTTTTTGGCCAAGTGCATCATTGTGGACGTTCTGCCTCTTTTCCTATGCTTTCAATGCAATTCCAGTGTACCTCCTGAAATCGGTTTCCTGCAATTCTGCCCCGCTTTCAAGTCCTCTTGGCAGCCTTACTTCAGTATATTTTTGGACGATAGTTGTCATTTATAACTCTGCAGGTTTGTGAATTACAGTGCCCTGAGCTCCTTTCTTCAACTCGCTTTCTTGTGAGCTGGCCGCAACACCGTAGGATGGCTTCAGGCCCTAATCTGGTTCCGGCACGGCACGCTGAGCCTTTGGTTATTTCCTCTTCCTGGTGGGAAATGAGAGTTAAATTTGCCCGTCCAGACACCTCCAGCTAGTCTCTCATTGGTTCTCGCTATTCCTGTTCATCTTCCGCAGAAATTGCAAACTGGGCCAAACAGGAGGTTAAAGGGACTGACTCTCCAAGTCGGGAGAGTGTTAGTAAAGCGTCTGGAATGTTGCACCCGAGTACCAGGGTACGAAAACTGAGACATATTTGAACACGTCTCCCGATCACATGGTTGATCATACTCTAGGTTCCACATGCATGTTTTAGCTGAAGGAAGAATACCTTAAACCTGGGTAGTTGAAACCCGTGGAATGGGTACCATGCAATATGACTTCAAAGGGTCTTCATTTGCTCACCGAACCTCTCCAATCCTATCACTGCTGCGTTTATGTCCCTGTACACATGCTTGATTCTCTTTCGGAGACATAGCAATCCATAGGTTTTAAGATACTTAAGAGTCAGGTACATTCTTAGGCGTTTAATATGCGGTGTTGAGTCCATTTCGTTGAGCAAGGAGTAGCTCTTGTCTATTCCATATTTGGCTTAAGGAACTTTATCTGTGCTCATTTCAATCTCTGGTTTTATGCAGCACCCCAACTCACCTTTCCCCTTAAACAAGCATAAGTTGGTTTTCTAAATTTGAGACCCTGTTCTGTTCCGTAATTCAGTTCCTGTGTAGCCAAGTTTACATTCCGTGTATTACTGATATCTTATGATGTTTCTTTTTCTGTGTGACTTATTTCAGTTAGAATCATCGTACCTGAATCCACTCATTGTGCTGCTACGGGCCTGATGACATAGATTTCACTGCTGAGTGATACTGCATTGTACGTAAGTACCACAAGTTCTTTATCCATTTTTCACTTTCTGTGATATTGAACTTGTACGGTAAACCAGGTTCTTGTAAACAGAGGCGTCCCAAACATTGGGGTGGCTGTATCTTTTTGATTTTAATTTCCCTAAGCTATAGGACCATAAGTGGAAGTGCCCTAGGCTCTGTTGCTTTGTTTTTTAGATGTTTCAGGAAACACCATACACTTCTCCCAAGTGTCTGTTGGCAATTTACATCCCACCCATCAGCATAACAAGGCTCCCAGTTCTCCATGGCCTGTCCTGCCTTTCTGGATTTTACACTTTTTTCAGATGGCCCTTTTGACCGGGGGGAAGTGAGACTTCATTGTAGTGCAGATTTCCTTTGCAAGCTTGCTTGGTTGGCCAAAAAGGGCGTATGCGTTTTTTCCTGAATATATACAGGAAAAAACGCATACGCCCTTTTTGGCCAAGTGCATCATTGTGGACGTTCTGCCTCTTTTCCTATGCTTTCAATGCAATTCCAGTCTACCTCCTGAAATCGGTTTCCTGCAATTCTGCCCCGCTTTCAAGTCCTCTTGGCAGCCTTACTTCAGTATATTTTTGGACGATAGTTGTCATTTATAACTCTGCAGGTTTGTGAATTACAGTGCCCTGAGCTCCTTTCTTCAACTCGCTTTCTTGTGAGCTGGCCGCAACACCGTAGGATGGCTTCAGGCCCTAATCTGGTTCCGGCACGGCACGCTGAGCCTTTGGTTATTTCCTCTTCCTGGTGGGAAATGAGAGTTAAATTTGCCCGTCCAGACACCTCCAGCTAGTCTCTCATTGGTTCTCGCTATTCCTGTTCATCTTCCGCAGAAATTGCAAACTGGGCCAAACAGGAGGTTAAAGGGACTGACTCTCCAAGTCGGGAGAGTGTTAGTAAAGCGTCTGGAATGTTGCACCCGAGTACCAGGGTACGAAAACTGAGACATATTTGAACACGTCTCCCGATCACATGGTTGATCATACTCTAGGTTCCACATGCATGTTTTAGCTGAAGGAAGAATACCTTAAACCTGGGTAGTTGAAACCCGTGGAATGGGTATCATGCAATGTGACTTCAAAGGGTCTTCATTTGCTCACCGAACCTCTCCAATCCTATCACTGCTGCGTTTATGTCCCTGTACACATGCTTGATTTTCTTTCGGAGACATAGCAATCCATAGGTTTTAAGATACTTAAGAGTCAGGTACATTCTTAGGCGTTTAATATGCGGTGTTGAGTCCATTTCGTTGAGCAAGGAGTAGCTCTTGTCTATTCCATATTTGGCTTAAGGAACTTTATCTGTGCTCATTTCAATCTCTGGTTTTATGCAGCACCCCAACTCACCTTTCCCCTTAAACAAGCATAAGTTGGTTTTCTAAATTTGAGACCCTGTTCTGTTCTGTAATTCAGTTCCTGTGTAGCCAAGTTTACATTCCGTGTATTACTGATATCTTATGATGTTTCTTTTTCTGTGTGACTTATTTCAGTTAGAATCATCGTACCTGAATCCACTCATTGTGCTGCTACGGGCCTGATGACATAGATTTCACTGCTGAGTGATACTGCATTGTACGTAAGTACCACAAGTTCTTTATCCATTTTTCACTTTCTGTGATATTGAACTTGTACGGTAAACGAGGTTCTTGTAAACAGAGGCGTCCCAAACATTGGGGTGGCTGTATCTTTTTGATTTTAATTTCCCTAAGCTATAGGACCATAAGTGGAAGTGCCCTAGGCTCTGTTGCTTTGTTTTTTAGATGTTTCAGGAAACACCATACACTTCTCCCGAGTGTCTGTTGGCAATTTACATCCCGCCCATCAGCATAACAAGGCTCCCAGTTCTCCATGGCCTGTCCTGCCTTTCTGGATTTTACACTTTTTTCAGATGGCCCTTTTGACCGGGGGGAAGTGAGACTTCATTGTAGTGCAGATTTCCTTTGCAAGCTTGCTTGGTTGGCCAAAAAGGGCGTATGCGTTTTTTCCTAGGAAAAAACGCATACGCCCTTTTTGGCCAAGTGCATCATTGTGGACGTTCTGCCTCTTTTCCTATGCTTTCAATGCAATTCCAGTCTACCTCCTGAAATCGGTTTCCTGCAATTCTGCCCCGCTTTCAAGTCCTCTTGGCAGCCTTACTTCAGTATATTTTTGGACGATAGTTGTCATTTATAACTCTGCAGGTTTGTGAATTACAGTACCCCTGAGCTCCTTTCTTCAACTCGTTTTCTTGTGAGCTGGCCGCAACACCGCAGGATGGCTTCAGGCCCTAATCTGGTTCCGGCACGGCATGCTGAGCCTTTGGTTATTTCCTCTTCCTGGTGGGAAATGAGAGTTAAATTTGCCCGTCCAGACACCTCCAGCTAGTCTCTCATTGGTTCTCGCTATTCCTGTTCATCTTCCGCAGAAATTGCAAACTGGGCCAAACAGGAGGTTAAAGGGACTGACTCTCCAAGTCGGGAGAGTGTTAGTAAAGCGTCTGGAATGTTGCACCCGAGTACCAGGGTACGAAAACTGAGACATATTTGAACACGTCTCCCGATCACATGGTTGATCATACTCTAGGTTCCACATGCATGTTTTAGCTGAAGGAAGAATACCTTAAACCTGGGTAGTTGAAACCCGTGGAATGGGTACCATGCAATATGACTTCAAAGGGTCTTCATTTGCTCACCGAACCTCTCCAATCCTATCACTGCTGCGTTTATGTCCCTGTACACATGCTTGATTCTCTTTCGGAGACATAGCAATCCATAGGTTTTAAGATACTTAAGAGTCAGGTACATTCTTAGGCGTTTAATATGCGGTGTTGAGTCCATTTCGTTGAGCAAGGAGTAGCTCTTGTCTATTCCATATTTGGCTTAAGGAACTTTATCTGTGCTCATTTCAATCTCTGGTTTTATGCAGCACCCCAACTCACCTTTACCCTTAAACAAGCATAAGTTGGTTTTCTAAATTTGAGACCCTGTTCTGTTCTGTAATTCAGTTCCTGTGTAGCCAAGTTTACATTCCGTGTATTACTGATATCTTATGATGTTTCTTTTTCTGTGTGACTTATTTCAGTTAGAATCATCGTACCTGAATCCACTCATTGTGCTGCTACGGGCCTGATGACATAGATTTCACTGCTGAGTGATACTGCATTGTACGTAAGTACCACAAGTTCTTTATCCATTTTTCACTTTCTGTGATATTGAACTTGTACGGTAAACGAGGTTCTTGTAAACAGAGGCGTCCCAAACATTGGGGTGGCTGTATCTTTTTGATTTTAATTTCCCTAAGCTATAGGACCATAAGTGGACGTGCCCTAGGCTCTGTTGCTTTGTTTTTTAGATGTTTCAGGAAACACCATACACTTCTCCCGAGTGTCTGTTGGCAATTTACATCCCGCCCATCAGCATAACAAGGCTCCCAGTTCTCCATGGCCTGTCCTGCCTTTCTGGATTTTACACTTTTTTCAGATGGCCCTTTTGACCGGGGGGAAGTGAGACTTCATTGTAGTGCAGATTTCCTTTGCAAGCTTGCTTGGTTGGCCAAAAAGGGCGTATGCGTTTTTTCCTGAATATATTCAGGAAAAAACGCATACGCCCTTTTTGGCCAAGTGCATCATTGTGGACGTTCTGCCTCTTTTCCTATGCTTTCAATGCAATTCCAGTCTACCTCCTGAAATCGGTTTCCTGCAATTCTGCCCCGCTTTCAAGTCCTCTTGGCAGCCTTACTTCAGTATATTTTTGGACGATAGTTGTCATTTATAACTCTGCAGGTTTGTGAATTACAGTGCCCCTGAGCTCCTTTCTTCAACTCGCTTTCTTGTGAGCTGGCCGCAACACCGCAGGATGGCTTCAGGCCCTAATCTGGTTCCGGCACGGCACGCTGAGCCTTTGGTTATTTCCTCTTCCTGGTGGGAAATGAGAGTTAAATTTGCCCTTCCAGACACCTCCAGCTAGTCTCTCATTGGTTCTCGCTATTCCTGTTCATCTTCCGCAGAAATTGCAAACTGGGCCAAACAGGAGGTTAAAGGGACTGACTCTCCAAGTCGGGAGAGTGTTAGTAAAGCGTCTGGAATGTTGCACCAGAGTACCAGGGTACGAAAACTGAGACATATTTGAACACGTCTCCCGATCACATGGTTGATCATACTCTAGGTTCCACAAGCATGTTTTAGCTGAAGGAAGAATACCTTAAACCTGGGTAGTTGAAACCCGTGGAATGGGTACCATGCAATATGACTTCAAAGGGTCTTCATTTGCTCACCGAACCTCTCCAATCCTATCACTGCTGCGTTTATGTCCCTGTACACATGCTTGATTCTCTTTCGGAGACATAGCAATCCATAGGTTTTAAGATACTTAAGAGTCAGGTACATTCTTAGGCGTTTAATATGAGGTGTTGAGTCCATTTCGTTGAGCAAGGAGTAGCTCTTGTCTATTCCATATTTGGCTTAAGGAACTTTATCTGTGCTCATTTCAATCTCTGGTTTTATGCAGCACCCCAACTCACCTTTACCCTTAAACAAGCATAAGTTGGTTTTCTAAATTTGAGACCCTGTTCTGTTCTGTAATTCAGTTCCTGTGTAGCCAAGTTTACATTCCGTGTATTACTGATATCTTATGATGTTTCTTTTTCTGTGTGACTTATTTCAGTTAGAATCATCGTACCTGAATCCACTCATTGTGCTGCTACGGGCCTGATGACATAGATTTCACTGCTGAGTGATACTGCATTGTACGTAAGTACCACAAGTTCTTTATCCATTTTTCACTTTCTGTGATATTGAACTTGTACGGTAAACGAGGTTCTTGTAAACAGAGGCGTCCCAAACATTGGGGTGGCTGTATCTTTTTGATTTTAATTTCCCTAAGCTATAGGACCTTAAGTGGAAGTGCCCTAGGCTCTGTTGCTTTGTTTTTTACACGTTTCAGGAAACACCATACACTTCTCCCGAGTGTCTGTTGGCAATTTACATCCCGCCCATCAGCATAACAAGGCTCCCAGTTCTCCATGGCCTGTCCTGCCTTTCTGGAGTTTACACTTTTTTCAGATGGCCCTTTTGACCGGGGGGAAGTGAGACTTCATTGTAGTGCAGATTTCCTTTGCAAGCTTGCTTGGTTGGCCAAAAAGGGCGTATGCGTTTTTTCCTGAATATATTCAGCAAAAAACGCATACGCCCTTTTTGGCCAAGTGCATCATTGTGGACGTTCTGCCTCTTTTCCTATGCTTTCAATGCAATTCCAGTCTACCTCCTGAAATCGGTTTCCTGCAATTCTGCCCCGCTTTCAAGTCCACTTGGCAGCTTACTTCAGTATATTTTTGGACGATAGTTGTCATTTATAACTCTGCAGGTTTGTGAATTACAGTGCCCCTGAGCTCCTTTCTTCAACTCGCTTTCTTGTGAGCTGGCCGCAACACCGCAGGATGGCTTCAGGCCCTAATCTGGTTCCGGCACGGCACGCTGAGCCTTTGGTTATTTCCTCTTCCTGGTGGGAAATGAGAGTTAAATTTGCCCGTCCAGACACCTCCAGCTAGTCTCTCATTGGTTCTCGCTATTCCTGTTCATCTTCCGCAGAAATTGCAAACTGGGCCAAACAGGAGGTTAAAGGGACTGACTCTCCAAGTCGGGAGAGTGTTAGTAAAGCGTCTGGAATGTTGCACCCGAGTACCAGGGTACGAAAACTGAGACATATTTGAACACGTCTCCCGTTCACATGGTTGATCATACTCTAGGTTCCACATGCATGTTTTAGCTGAAGGAAGAATACCTTAAACCTGGATAGTTGAAACCCGTGGAATGGGTACCATGCAATATGACTTCAAAGGGTCTTCATTTGCTCACCGAACCTCTCCAATCCTATCACTGCTGCGATTATGTCCCTGTACACATGCTTGATTCTCTTTCGGAGACATAGCAATCCATAGGTTTTAAGATACTTAAGAGTCAGGTACATTCTTAGGCATTTAATATGCGGTGTTGAGTCCATTTCGTTGAGCAAGGAGTAGCTCTTGTCTATTCCATATTTGTCTTAAGGAACTTTATCTGTGCTCATTTCAATCTCTGGTTTTATGCAGCATCCCAACTCACCTTTACCCTTAAACAAGCATAAGTTGGTTTTCTAAATTTGAGACCCTGTTCTGTTCTGTAATTCAGTTCCTGTGTAGCCAAGTTTACATTCCGTGTATTACTGATATCTTATGATGTTTCTTTTTCTGTGTGACTTATTTCAGTTAGAATCATCGTACCTGAATCCACTCATTGTGCTGCTACGGGCCTGATGACATAGATTTCACTGCTGAGTGATACTGCATTGTACGTAAGTACCACAAGTTCTTTATCCATTTTTCACTTTCTGTGATATTGAACTTGTACGGTAAACGAGGTTCTTGTAAACAGAGGCGTCCCAAACATTGGGGTGGCTGTATCTTTTTGATTTTAATTTCCCTAAGCTATAGGACCATAAGTGGAAGTGCCCTAGGCTCTGTTGCTTTGTTTTTTACACGTTTCAGGAAACACCATACACTTCTCCCGAGTGTCTGTTGGCAATTTACATCCCGCCCATCAGCATAACAAGGCTCCCAGTTCTCCATGGCCTGTCCTGCCTTTCTGGATTTTACACTTTTTTCAGATGGCCCTTTTGACCGGGGGGAAGTGAGACTTCATTGTAGTGCAGATTTCCTTTGCAAGCTTGCTTGGTTGGCCAAAAAGGGCGTATGCGTTTTTTCCTGAATATATTCAGGAAAAAACGCATACACCCTTTTTGGCCAAGTGCATCATTGTGGACGTTCTGCCTCTTTTCCTATGCTTTCAATGCAATTCCAGTCTACCTCCTGAAATCGGTTTCCTGCAATTCTGCCCCGCTTTCAAGTCCTCTTGGCAGCCTTACTTCAGTATATTTTTGGACGATAGTTGTCATTTATAACTCTGCAGGTTTGTGAATTACAGTGCCCCTGAGCTCCTTTCTTCAACTCGCTTTCTTGTGAGCTGGCCGCAACACCGCAGGATGGCTTCAGGCCCTAATCTGGTTCCGGCACGGCACGCTGAGCCTTTGGTTATTTCCTCTTCCTGGTGGGAAATGAGAGTTAAATTTGCCCGTCCAGACACCTCCAGCTAGTCTCTCATTGGTTCTCGCTATTCCTGTTCATCTTCCGCAGAAATTGCAAACTGGGCCAAACAGGAGGTTAAAGGGACTGACTCTCCAAGTCGGGAGAGTGTTAGTAAAGCGTCTGGAATGTTGCACCCGAGTACCAGGGTACGAAAACTGAGACATATTTGAACACGTCTCCCGATCACATGGTTGATCATACTCTAGGTTCCACATGCATGTTTTAGCTGAAGGAAGAATACCTTAAACCTGGGTAGTTGAAACCCGTGGAATGGGTACCATGCAAGATGACTTCAAAGGGTCTTCATTTGCTCACCGAACCTCTCCAATCCTATCACTGCTGCGATTATGTCCCTGTACACATGCTTGATTCTCTTTCGGAGACATAGCAATCCATAGGTTTTAAGATACTTAAGAGTCAGGTACATTCTTAGGCATTTAATATGCGGTGTTGAGTCCATTTCGTTGAGCAAGGAGTAGCTCTTGTCTATTCCATATTTGTCTTAAGGAACTTTATCTGTGCTCATTTCAATCTCTGGTTTTATGCAGCACCCCAACTCACCTTTACCCTTAAACAAGCATAAGTTGGTTTTCTAAATTTGAGACCCTGTTCTGTTCTGTAATTCAGTTCCTGTGTAGCCAAGTTTACATTCCGTGTATTACTGATATCTTATGATGTTTCTTTTTCTGTGTGACTTATTTCAGTTAGAATCATCGTACCTGAATCCACTCATTGTGCTGCTACGGGCCTGATGACATAGATTTCACTGCTGAGTGATACTGCATTGTACGTAAGTACCACAAGTTCTTTATCCATTTTTCACTTTCTCTGATATTGAACTTGTACGGTAAACGAGGTTCTTGTAAACAGAGGCGTCCCAAACATTGGGGTGGCTGTATCTTTTTGATTTTAATTTCCCTAAGCTATAGGACCATAAGTGGAAGTGCCCTAGGCTCTGTTGCTTTGTTTTTTAGATGTTTCAGGAAACACCATACACTTCTCCCGAGTGTCTGTTGGCAATTTACATCCCGCCCATCAGCATAACAAGGCTCCCAGTTCTCCATGGCCTGTCCTGCCTTTCTGGAGTTTACACTTTTTTCAGATGGCCCTTTTGACCGGGGGGAAGTGAGACTTCATTGTAGTGCAGATTTCCTTTGCAAGCTTGCTTGGTTGGCCAAAAAGGGCGTATGCGTTTTTTCCTGAATATATTCAGGAAAAAACGCATACGCCCTTTTTGGCCAAGTGCATCATTGTGGACGTTCTGCCTCTTTTCCTATGCTTTCAATGCAATTCCAGTCTACCTCCTGAAATCGGTTTCCTGCAATTCTGCCCCGCTTTCAAGTCCTCTGATGACATAGATTTCACTGCTGAGTGATACTGCATTGTACGTAAGTACCACAAGTTCTTTATCCATTTTTCACTTTCTGTGATATTGAACTTGTACGGTAAACGAGGTTCTTGTAAACAGAGGCGTCCCAAACATTGGGGTGGCTGTATCTTTTTGATTTTAATTTCCCTAAGCTATAGGACCATAAGTGGAAGTGCCCTAGGCTCTGTTGCTTTGTTTTTTAGATGTTTCAGGAAACACCATACACTTCTCCCGAGTGTCTGTTGGCAATTTACATCCCGCCCTGAATATATTCAGGAAAAAACGCATACGCCCTTTTTGGCCAAGTGCATCATTGTGGACGTTCTGCCTCTTTTCCTATGCTTTCAATGCAATTCCAGTCTACCTCCTGAAATCGGTTTCCTGCAATTCTGCCCCGCTTTCAAGTCCTCTTGGCAGCCTTACTTCAGTATATTTTTGGACGATAGTTGTCATTTATAACTCTGCAGGTTTGTGAATTACAGTGCCCCTGAGCTCCTTTCTTCAACTCGCTTTCTTGTGAGCTGGCCGCAACACCGCAGGATGGCTTCAGGCCCTAATCTGGTTCCGGCACGGCACGCTGAGCCTTTGGTTATTTCCTCTTCCTGGTGGGAAATGAGAGTTAAATTTGCCCGTCCAGACACCTCCAGCTAGTCTCTCATTGGTTCTCGCTATTCCTGTTCATCTTCCGCAGAAATTGCAAACTGGGCCAAACAGGAGGTTAAAGGGACTGACTCTCCAAGTCGGGAGAGTGTTAGTAAAGCGTCTGGAATGTTGCACCCGAGTACCAGGGTACGAAAACTGAGACATATTTGAACACGTCTCCCGATCACATGGTTGATCATACTCTAGGTTCCACATGCATGTTTTAGCTGAAGGAAGAATACCTTAAACCTGGGTAGTTGAAACCCGTGGAATGGGTACCATGCAAGATGACTTCAAAGGGTCTTCATTTGCTCACCGAACCTCTCCAATCCTATCACTGCTGCGTTTATGTCCCTGTACACATGCTTGATTCTCTTTCGGAGACATAGCAATCCATAGGTTTTAAGATACTTAAGAGTCAGGTACATTCTTAGGCGTTTAATATGGGGTGTTGAGTCCATTTCGTTGAGCAAGGAGTAGCTCTTGTCTATTCCATATTTGGCTTAAGGAACTTTATCTGTGCTCATTTCAATCTCTGGTTTTATGCAGCACCCCAACTCACCTTTACCCTTAAACAAGCATAAGTTGGTTTTCTAAATTTGAGACCCTGTTCTGTTCTGTAATTCAGTTCCTGTGTAGCCAAGTTTACATTCCGTGTATTACTGATATCTTATGATGTTTCTTTTTCTGTGTGACTTATTTCAGTTAGAATCATCGTACCTGAATCCACTCATTGTGCTGCTACGGGCCTGATGACATAGATTTCACTGCTGAGTGATACTGCATTGTACGTAAGTACCACAAGTTCTTTATCCATTTTTCACTTTCTGTGATATTGAACTTGTACGGTAAACGAGGTTCTTGTAAACAGAGGCGTCCCAAACATTGGGGTGGCTGTATCTTTTTGATTTTAATTTCCCTAAGCTATAGGACCTTAAGTGGAAGTGCCCTAGGCTCTGTTGCTTTGTTTTTTAGACGTTTCAGGAAACAGCATACACTTCTCCCGAGTGTCTGTTGGCAATTTACATCCCGCCCATCAGCATAACAAGGCTCCCAGTTCTCCATGGCCTGTCCTGCCTTTCTGGATTTTACACTTTTTTCAGATGGCCCTTTTGACCGGGGGGAAGTGAGACTTCATTGTAGTGCAGATTTCCTTTGCAAGCTTGCTTGGTTGGCCAAAAAGGGCGTATGCGTTTTTTCCTGAATATATTCAGCAAAAAACGCATACGCCCTTTTTGGCCAAGTGCATCATTGTGGACGTTCTGCCTCTTTTCCTATGCTTTCAATGCAATTCCAGTCTACCTCCTGAAATCGGTTTCCTGCAATTCTGCCCCGCTTTCAAGTCCTCTTGGCAGCTTACTTCAGTATATTTTTGGACGATAGTTGTCATTTATAACTCTGCAGGTTTGTGAATTACAGTGCCCCTGAGCTCCTTTCTTCAACTCGCTTTCTTGTGAGCTGGCCGCAACACCGCAGGATGGCTTCAGGCCCTAATCTGGTTCCGGCACGGCACGCTGAGCCTTTGGTTATTTCCTCTTCCTGGTGGGAAATGAGAGTTAAATTTGCCCGTCCAGACACCTCCAGCTAGTCTCTCATTGGTTCTCGCTATTCCTGTTCATCTTCCGCAGAAATTGCAAACTGGGCCAAACAGGAGGTTAAAGGGACTGACTCTCCAAGTCGGGAGAGTGTTAGTAAAGCGTCTGGAATGTTGCACCCGAGTACCAGGGTACGAAAACTGAGACATATTTGAACACGTCTCCCGATCACATGGTTGATCATACTCTAGGTTCCACATGCATGTTTTAGCTGAAGGAAGAATACCTTAAACCTGGATAGTTGAAACCCGTGGAATGGGTACCATGCAATATGACTTCAAAGGGTCTTCATTTGCTCACCGAACCTCTCCAATCCTATCACTGCTGCGATTATGTCCCTGTACACATGCTTGATTCTCTTTCGGAGACATAGCAATCCATAGGTTTTAAGATACTTAAGAGTCAGGTACATTCTTAGGCATTTAATATGCGGTGTTGAGTCCATTTCGTTGAGCAAGGAGTAGCTCTTGTCTATTCCATATTTGTCTTAAGGAACTTTATCTATGCTCATTTCAATCTCTGGTTTTATGCAGCGTCCCAACTCACCTTTACCCTTAAACAAGCATAAGTTGGTTTTCTAAATTTGAGACCCTGTTCTGTTCTGTTATTCAGTTCCTGTGTAGCCAAGTTTACATTCCGTGTATTACTGATATCTTATGATGTTTCTTTTTCTGTGTGACTTATTTCAGTTAGAATCATCGTACCTGAATCCACTCATTGTGCTGCTACGGGCCTGATGACATAGATTTCACTGCTGAGTGATACTGCATTGTACGTAAGTACCACAAGTTCTTTATCCATTTTTCACTTTCTGTGATATTGAACTTGTACGGTAAACGAGGTTCTTGTAAACAGAGGCGTCCCAAACATTGGGGTGGCTGTATCTTTTTGATTTTAATTTCCCTAAGCTATAGGACCATAAGTGGAAGTGCCCTAGGCTCTGTTGCTTTGTTTTTTAGACGTTTCAGGAAACACCATACACTTCTCCCGAGTGTCTGTTGGCAATTTACATCCCGCCCATCAGCATAACAAGGCTCCCAGTTCTCCATGGCCTGTCCTGCCTTTCTGGATTTTACACTTTTTTCAGATGGCCCTTTTGACCGGGGGGAAGTGAGACTTCATTGTAGTGCAGATTTCCTTTGCAAGCTTGCTTGGTTGGCCAAAAAGGGCGTATGCGTTTTTTCCTGAATATATTCAGGAAAAAACGCATACGCCCTTTTTGGCCAAGTGCATCATTGTGGACGTTCTGCCTCTTTTCCTATGCTTTCAATGCAATTCCAGTCTACCTCCTGAAATCGGTTTCCTGCAATTCTGCCCCGCTTTCAAGTCCTCTTGGCAGCCTTACTTCAGTATATTTTTGGACGATAGTTGTCATTTATAACTCTGCAGGTTTGTGAATTACAGTGCCCCTGAGCTCCTTTCTTCAACTCGCTTTCTTGTGAGCTGGCCGCAACACCGCAGGATGGCTTCAGGCCCTAATCTGGTTCCGGCACGGCACGCTGAGCCTTTGGTTATTTCCTCTTCCTGGTGGGAAATGAGAGTTAAATTTGCCCGTCCAGACACCTCCAGCTAGTCTCTCATTGGTTCTCGCTATTCCTGTTCATCTTCCGCAGAAATTGCAAACTGGGCCAAACAGGAGGTTAAAGGGACTGACTCTCCAAGTCGGGAGAGTGTTAGTAAAGCGTCTGGAATGTTGCACCCGAGTACCAGGGTACGAAAACTGAGACATATTTGAACACGTCTCCCGATCACATGGTTGATCATACTCTAGGTTCCACATGCATGTTTTAGCTGAAGGAAGAATACCTTAAACCTGGGTAGTTGAAACCCGTGGAATGGGTACCATGCAAGATGACTTCAAAGGGTCTTCATTTGCTCACCGAACCTCTCCAATCCTATCACTGCTGCGTTTATGTCCCTGTACACATGCTTGATTCTCTTTCGGAGACATAGCAATCCATAGGTTTTAAGATACTTAAGAGTCAGGTACATTCTTAGGCATTTAATATGCGGTGTTGAGTCCATTTCGTTGAGCAAGGAGTAGCTCTTGTCTATTCCATATTTGTCTTAAGGAACTTTATCTATGCTCATTTCAATCTCTGGTTTTATGCAGCGTCCCAACTCACCTTTACCCTTAAACAAGCATAAGTTGGTTTTCTAAATTTGAGACCCTGTTCTGTTCTGTTATTCAGTTCCTGTGTAGCCAAGTTTACATTCCGTGTATTACTGATATCTTATGATGTTTCTTTTTCTGTGTGACTTATTTCAGTTAGAATCATCGTACCTGAATCCACTCATTGTGCTGCTACGGGCCTGATGACATAGATTTCACTGCTGAGTGATACTGCATTGTACGTAAGTACCACAAGTTCTTTATCCATTTTTCACTTTCTGTGATATTGAACTTGTACGGTAAACGAGGTTCTTGTAAACAGAGGCGTCCCAAACATTGGGGTGGCTGTATCTTTTTGATTTTAATTTCCCTAAGCTATAGGACCATAAGTGGAAGTGCCCTAGGCTCTGTTGCTTTGTTTTTTAGACGTTTCAGGAAACACCATACACTTCTCCCGAGTGTCTGTTGGCAATTTACATCCCGCCCATCAGCATAACAAGGCTCCCAGTTCTCCATGGCCTGTCCTGCCTTTCTGGATTTTACACTTTTTTCAGATGGCCCTTTTGACCGGGGGGAAGTGAGACTTCATTGTAGTGCAGATTTCCTTTGCAAGCTTGCTTGGTTGGCCAAAAAGGGCGTATGCGTTTTTTCCTGAATATATTCAGGAAAAAACGCATACGCCCTTTTTGGCCAAGTGCATCATTGTGGACGTTCTGCCTCTTTTCCTATGCTTTCAATGCAATTCCAGTCTACCTCCTGAAATCGGTTTCCTGCAATTCTGCCCCGCTTTCAAGTCCTCTTGGCAGCCTTACTTCAGTATATTTTTGGACGATAGTTGTCATTTATAACTCTGCAGGTTTGTGAATTACAGTGCCCCTGAGCTCCTTTCTTCAACTCGCTTTCTTGTGAGCTGGCCGCAACACCGCAGGATGGCTTCAGGCCCTAATCTGGTTCCGGCACGGCACGCTGAGCCTTTGGTTATTTCCTCTTCCTGGTGGGAAATGAGAGTTAAATTTGCCCGTCCAGACACCTCCAGCTAGTCTCTCATTGGTTCTCGCTATTCCTGTTCATCTTCCGCAGAAATTGCAAACTGGGCCAAACAGGAGGTTAAAGGGACTGACTCTCCAAGTCGGGAGAGTGTTAGTAAAGCGTCTGGAATGTTGCACCCGAGTACCAGGGTACGAAAACTGAGACATATTTGAACACGTCTCCCGATCACATGGTTGATCATACTCTAGGTTCCACATGCATGTTTTAGCTGAAGGAAGAATACCTTAAACCTGGGTAGTTGAAACCCGTGGAATGGGTACCATGCAAGATGACTTCAAAGGGTCTTCATTTGCTCACCGAACCTCTCCAATCCTATCACTGCTGCGTTTATGTCCCTGTACACATGCTTGATTCTCTTTCGGAGACATAGCAATCCATAGGTTTTAAGATACTTAAGAGTCAGGTACATTCTTAGGCGTTTAATATGCGGTGTTGAGTCCATTTCGTTGAGCAAGGAGTAGCTCTTGTCTATTCCATATTTGGCTTAAGGAAATTTATCTGTGCTCATTTCAATCTCTGGTTTTATGCAGCACCCCAACTCACCTTTACCCTTAAACAAGCATAAGTTGGTTTTCTAAATTTGAGACCCTGTTCTGTTCTGTAATTCAGTTCCTGTGTAGCCAAGTTTACATTCCGTGTATTACTGATATCTTATGATGTTTCTTTTTCTGTGTGACTTATTTCAGTTAGAATCATCGTACCTGAATCCACTCATTGTGCTGCTACGGGCCTGATGACATAGATTTCACTGCTGAGTGATACTGCATTGTACGTGAGTTCCACAACTTATTTATCCATTTTTCACTTTCTGTGATATTGAACTTGTACTGTAAAGGAGGTTGTGGTAAACAGAGGCGTCCCAAACTTTGGGGTGGCTGTGTCTTTTTGATTTTAATTTCCCTAAGCTATAGGACCATAAGTGGAAGTGCACTAGGCTCTGTTGCTTTGTTTTTTAGATGTTTCAGGAAACACCATACACGTCTCCCAAGTGGCTCCTGGCAATTTACATCCCGCCCATCAGCATAAGAAGGCTCCCAGTTCTCCATGCCCTGTCGTGCCTTTATGGATTTTACACTTTTTTCAGATGGCCCTTTTGACCAGGTGGAAGTGAGACTTCATTGTAGTGCACATTTCCTTTGCAAGCTTGCTTGGTTGACCAAAAAGTGTGTATGCGTTTTTTCCTGAATATATTCAGGAAAAAACACATACGCCCTTTTTGGCCAAGTGCATCATTGTCGAGGTTCTGACTCTCTTCATATGTTTTCAATGCAATTCCAGTCTACCTCCTGAAATCGGTTTCCTGCAATTCTGCCTTGCTTTCAATGTCTCTTCATAGCCTTACCTCAATATATTTTTTGAAAATAGTTGGCCTTTATAACTCTGCAGGTTTTTGAATTGCGGTGGCCCTTAGCCCCACTTTTCAGCTCTTATTTTTGTGGTCTTGCCCCATAACCACAGGATTCCTTGAAGCCCTATTTTTCTTCTGGGGCACCTTGCTGTGCCTTTGGTTAATTCTTCTTACTGATGTGGCATTAGAGTGACATGTGCCCATTGAAACCACTACAGCTTGTTTCTCACTGGTTCCCCCTATTCCCATTCATCCTCCACACTAACTGCAGACTGTGCAATACCAGAACTTAAAGGCATTGACTCCATGTGGGGATGTTGTTAGTAAAGCGGCTGGAATGTCGATCCGCAGCCCCAGGAGAGGAAAAATGAGGTGCGTTTTAGAAACCTTTCCCGATCATATGGTATACCAGTCGCTGGGTTTCCCAAGCATGGTTTAGCTGTAGGAAGATTCCCTTCAACCTGGAGTGTTGGGACCCTTGGACTGAGTAGCATGAAGTATTGCATTAAACTTTCGGCAGTTGCTCACCAAAGCTCACCAATCCTCTCAGCCCCAAGTGTCCAGCCTTATGTCTTATCCAGCTGTGGGTTTATATGTGGTCAATCCAGGTTGCAATCCAGGTTGCATCACAGCCCCTGAGCGAATTTTGTAAGAATTTTTCTCTCTTTCATTGTTTCAGCGTTTTCTTTTTAAAATTTATTTCTATAATGGGGTTTAGCTCATTTTCACTGCTGTGTTTGTGCCGCTCTGCACACACTTGATTCCCTTATGGAGATATATCAATACATGGGTTTTAAGATTCTTATTACTCAGATATATTTCTCTGCGGTGTATAGGGTGTGTTGAGGCCAGTTCATTGAGCAAGGTGTAGATCTTGTCTAATACCTATTTGGTTTATTGAACGGTATCTGTGCTAATTTCAAACTCTGGTTTTATGCATCACCCTACCTCTCCTTTCCCCTTAAGCTGACATAAGTGTGTTTTCTAAATGTGAGACACTGTTCTGTTCTGTAATTCATTTCTTGTGCAGCCATATTTACCCTCCCTCTATAAGTGATATCTTATGATATGTTTCTTTTTCTGTTTGACTTATTTCAAGTAGTATTATCGGACCTAAATCCACTCTTTATCCTTCTACTAGCCTTATTACATTGATTTCATGGTGAAGAGATATTCCATTGTACATAAGTACCACATCTTCTTTATCCATTGTTCTCTTTCCTGGGATATTTAAGGTGTACTGAAGTTGAGGTTCTTGTAAACAGAGTAGCCCTAAACTGTGGTGTGCTTGTGTCTTGTTGATTTTTAGACTTCCCTAGATATACTCCCATGATTGGAAGTGTCCTATGCTCTGTAGCTCTGTTTTTTAGATGATTTAGGAACCACCATACACTTCTCCAGAGTGGCTCTCGGCAGTTCACACACTGCCCATCAGTGTATAAAGGCTCCCTGTTCTCCATGGCCTGTCCTGCCTTTCTGGATTTTACACTTTTTTAGGATGGCCCTTTTGACCGGTGGGAAGTGAGACTTCTTTGTTGTGCACATTTGCATTGCTTACTTGCTTCGTTGCCCATAAAGTGCGTATGCGTTTTTTCCTGGATATAATCAGGAAAAAACGCATACGCCCTTTTGGGCCAACTGCATCATTGTCGAAATTCTGCCGCTTTTCATGTGCATTAAAGACGAGTCCAATCTATCTCTTGAAATCTGTTTCTTGCAATTCTGTCTTGCATTCAGATCCTCTTCTTTGCCTTACCTCAACATATTTTTGGACATTAGTTTTCATTTATAACTCTGCAGGTTTGTGAATTGCAGTGACCCTGAGCTCCATTTTTTAAGTTGCTCTTTTGTGAGCTGGCCTCAAACCCGCAGGATTGCTTCAGGCCCTATTTTGGCTCCGGCGAGGCAGGCTGAGCCTTTCTTTAATTCTTATTCTTAATGGGAAATTAGAGTGATATGTGCCCGTCCAAACCCCTACAACTATTCTCTCATTGGTTCCCCCTCTTCCCGTTCATCCTCCTCACAATTTGCAAAATGTGTGAAACAGAAGTTTAAATGTGCTGATTCTCCAAGTGGGGAGATTCTAAGTAACATGGCTGGAATGGTGAACAGGAGCACCAGGAGAGGATAAATGAGGTGCATTTTAGACACATCTCCCGATCACATGGTGTACAGTCCTCTGGGTTTTCCATGCATGTTTTAGCTGTAGGAAGATCCCTTGAACCTGCAGATTTGGGACCCATTGAATGGGTACCAGGTAGTATTACTTTAAAGGGTGTGCATTTCCTCACCAACCTCACATTTCTCTTAGCGCAAACAGTTTCCAGCCTTATGTCTCATCCTGCTGTGGGTCTAGATGTGTTCAATCCATGTTGCATCACCGTCCCTGAGGAAAAGTTGTAAGAGGTTTTCTCTGTCTCTCTGTCGTTTATTTTTTTCAATTTATTACTATATTGGTTACAGCTGATTTTCAAAGCTCTGTTTCTTGCTGCTGTACATCCACTTGATTCACGTACAGAGAGTCATCAATAAATTCTTTTTCAGATTCTTACCAGTCGTATATATTCTTTTCCGGTGACTTGAGTGTGCTGAGTGCAGTTCTTTTAGCTACCGTGTAGGCCTTGTTGATTATCAGTTTGGTATTTGGAATGGTATCTTTGCTAATTTCAACCTCCTGGATGATGCCTCACCCCTCCCCACCTTTCCCGTTTAGCAGCCTTATGCGTGTTTTCTACATATTTGACTATGTTTTTGTTTTGTAATTTATTTCATGTGTAGCCATTTTGGATTCCACCTTTAAGTGATATCTTATGATATGTGTCTTTTTCTTTTTGAATTCTGTCACTTAGAATGATCATACGTAACTCCTCCGGAGTTGTTACAACTGGCCATATTTCATTGATTTCCAGGCTGAATAATATTCCACTCTACCTAAGTACCACATCTCTATCCATTTTTTCCCTCCAGAGACATTTAAGTTATATCCTAGTCGAGGATCTTTTAAACAGAGAGGGGGTAAACATTGGGGTGCCTGTGTCCTCTCGATTTTTGTTTTTCCCAAGATATACGCCCATGAGTGCAAGTGCCCTATGCTCTGTAGCTCATTTTTTAGATGCTTTAGTAAACACAATACACTTCTCCAGAATGGCCGTTGGCAATATACATTTCCACTATAAGTCTCACAGGGCTCCCTCTTCTCGTTGCCCTGTCCTGCATTTCTGTTGTTTACGCTTTATGAGGATGGCTCTTCTGACTGATGCGAAGTGATATCTTTTGTAGTATTGACTTCCAGTGCCCACCTGTTTGGTTGGCTAAAAAAGTGTATGCCCTTTTCTTGAATATATACAGAAAAAAACGCATACACCCTTTTTGGCCAACTGCAATGTTGGCAATGTTGGCAATGTTCAGCTCCTTTTCTTGTGCTTAATGGCGAGTCCTTTCTACCTCCTCAAATCCCTTTCCTGCCATTCTCCCTTGCTTACAAGTCCTTTTCTCTGACTTTCCTCAAGACATTTTTCAGTGATGGATATTTTCAACTCTGCAGTTTTGTGAATTTTACTGCCCCTGAGTTCCATTGTTCAACTTGTGTTTATGGGAACTGGCCACAAAGCAGCGGGATTTCCTCAAGCCCTATACTGTTTCCATGGGCAACCCTAGCCTTTGGTCAATTCGTCTTCCTGATTGGAAATTAGAGTGACATGTGCCTGTCTGAACACCTAGGACTTGTCTCTCATTGTTCCTCATCCTTCCGCTTCATCCTCTGGACAAATTCCAAACTGTACGCAACAGGATGTTGACAGTGCTGACATCTCCAAGTGGGGAGACTGTTAGTAAAGACGCTGGAGGGGTGAACCCGAGCACCAGGAGATGAGATGCCTTTTCCAAACTCTTCCCGATCAGACGGTATACCATCCTCTGGGTGTGACAGACATGTTTTAGCAGTAGGAAGAGTCCCATTCATGTAAGGAGAACACCAGGGCTTTTTCAAAATCAGTGTCTCCCCGAAACCCAAACTGGGGAAGTTTTTAAGCTACGGCTACACATATGTTCATTAAGGGCCTTGGGAAGTAGGCAGAGTCCAAACTTTAGATGATTGAAGTCTTCAGGGTCAGAAGCACTCACCACCAGCTTCCCTTAGGCTACACTTTAACTATCATTGATAGATGATGTCAATAAAAATATCTATTCTTTTTCAGATTATTTCCCCTTATAGGTTATTGCAAAATGTTGAGTGTAGTTCCCTGTGCTATACAGTAGTTCCTTGTTGATGATTTATTTTATGCATAGCAGTGTGTATGTGTTAATTCCAAACTGTTAATTTATCCCTCCTCCCACCTTTCCCCTTTGGTAATAATAAATTATAAGATTTTATACTTCTCAGAAATGGGGGAGCTGAAAGAGAGGTATCATTTTCAATGGAAAAGCATTTAAAACAAGATTGAAGGTTTAACCAAGATTATTAGATGTACATCCTTGGAAAGAAATCACTTCGTTTCTCTAATATTGACCTGACAAATAAGACAAACCTTTTCACTGAACTTGCTTATAAAAAGTGATGGAAATATCAAATGGAAGTGTTAGAAACATCTTATTTTACCCGAGCCTTATACACTGTTCTATGTTAACTACAGTTTGGCTCACACATCTGTTCATTGAGGTTACAATAGTCTCAATTTCTGTTACTGATCCTCCAGAGTGGACCCCAACAAGTGTCCCCCTGCCCAGTGTCATTGGGGCCAACAGATCGAGACTGAGTTTGGTTCACAAGCAAAGGAAACTTTATATTTTGATCAGAGAATGGAGAGGTGAGAGCATGCACTACCCCGTGGGCTGTGGGCTGGGCTGCTGTGTAGAGATCCTGTCAGAGTCAGTGGGAGGGAGGGAGGCGGCAGAGCTCTCGAGGGCCGGGTTGGCTGTAGCTCAGGCTCTATATCGTGGAGTCTGCACTGGGCCCCAGGAGCTGAGGTGTCGACCCAGCCATTCTGCACTAGGAAATCTGGTCTGAAGTGCCGGGTGTGGAACCTCTGCATGCGGGACCCTAGGAGCACGTGAAATTAGACAAAGCACAAAGGATAAAAAAGGTTAGACTTGACTTTATTGCCCAGATTCTATTTTTATCTCCCAGGGATTTTTAATGGGCTTTGCTGGGGACAAACCCCTCCTCTGCCTTTTGTCCCGTTCCTCATTCTTGGAGTGCTGAGGGTGCAGACCCTTCTTCTGTAACTGCTGAGTGCTGAGTTGGGAGCCCTCATACCCTGGGGCGAGGGTCAGAGCTTCTCCCCAACAGCCTCCCGGTGACGTTGATTGTCCCCAGGACCCCTGCCTCCCTGCTCGTCCACCTGAGCACCAGCATTGGAAGTGTTATAGATTCTAATGACCTTTAAGGGTCCAGGAAAGAGATGTGCAGAGACGCTGTGGGGGCCGGTTTCACCCCGCCCCACATTTGTTCGGCCACCTTAGGCTGACCGTTTCTGCCAGCCTAGATGCTCTGACCAGTAGTCTGCGCTTTCTTCAATTAGGCCCCTGAATTAACGTACAAACAGCACCAGGTGTCAGAGCCCTGCCCGCTCAACTCCCAGACAGTCCAGGGTCAGTGGTGATAAGGACCATGATGGCTACTGAGTCAACAGCCTTTTGAAGTAAACAGGAGTCCAGCCGGTCTTATTGGCCACCATCATCACGGTGTCTGTAGGCTTTTCTATGGTGACAGTGTGGTATACTGTTCCCCCGCCAAGATTATTAGCTCCCCTCTGGGTGCAGTAAGTCCTGCAAGCAGTAGTCTACTCTTTTGGGACACACTCTTGTTGTTTTATGAGAGAAACTCCAGGTCAAATGATGTTCACACGAGTCGTCATGGTGCCCTGTTGCCCCCGGTTATCTCTCTGGATGTTGGAGTTGGAGGGCCTCCTCACTCGAGGTCGGTGTGCCCACGGAGCGAACCCTGCAACTTCAGGGCATGGTTGGTGGTTAGGATCACCACGTGGGGTCCTTTTCCCTTAGGAGGGAGGTGGCCTTTTGGGCTGCTGATTTCCAGGTTTTTAGATACCGCCAGTATCTTGGCCAGATGTGGCAGTGGGCCAAGCTCCTTAGTGACCGTAGTTTATCCTACCTGGATGGCATTCTTGCATTGTTCCATTTCAAGTGATCCCAGTTTTTGCACTAATTCTCCAATGGCGATTCACCTTTCACCGGGAATGTAAAGGTCAAAGGGTTTAGCTAAATTAGGGAGTTCCAGGGCAAGGGTCTGAATTGACTGCTCTTTCCATTCTTGAAAGGCCACTTCTGGATTCTATTCAAAAGGATCATCATCTTTTCCTTTCAGTGTTTCATATAGAGGCCCAGCTAGTAGACTGTAGTTAGGGATCCAGAAGCAGCAAACCCTGGCCTCCCCAGGAACCCCTAAGCTGTCTTCTAGTTTTAGAAAGGGGTAAGGCTGAAAATGGTTTCTTCCCTTTCCTGGGATGGGCTTCTCTGACCTTGTGTGAGAATGAAGCCCAGGCAGGTCACCGCAGTCTGTGATATTTGAGCTTTTTCTTGGACAACTTCTATCCTTTATTGGCTTGGTAGTTCAGAGGCCTCCTTAGTAGGGCTGGCGATCAGAATGTCGTCTGCATATTGAAGGAGGGTTTCCTTTTCCAGAGGTAGAACTTTTAGGTCTTTAGCTAAGCTTTCCCCAAAGACGGTGTGGGAATTTTTGCACCCTTGGGGCCAGACGGCCCGGAAGTATTGTTTTAGTTGTATGTTGAGTCCTGCCACTCACAAGCCAAAATTTCTTGTGACTCTGGGACTAATGGAATACAAAAGAAGGCATCATTGAAGACTAATACAGAATACCATGTCCTGGTGGTTGGTAGAATGACCAGCAGGGTGTAGGAATTAGGAGCAACTGGAGGTATATCCTCGGTGGCTTCACTGACTGTCCTGACATCCTTTACCAGGTCCCCAGCAGCCCATGGGGCTCTCGTGGTCAGACCAATCGCAGAATATGGAGCTCACCTGGGCAGGTACCCCACCCCCACCCCAGCCCACGGGGCTCTTGTGATCAGGCCCCTCCCAGGATACAGAGCTACCCTTGCAGGTACCGTGGCAGGGCTGGGCACACAGGAACCGTGCACATAGCCCTCATTGCAGAGCACCCCCAGCTCACCTGTCGCTCAGAGCTGACACAGAGCACCTCAGAGCAGGACTTGAATTAACAAACAGCAGCTGCGACAGGTCTGTGACCCTGGGCATCACTCCGTGAGGCCTCCCTCCACCTGGTCTTCCAGAGACTTCCACTGCACCCGGGGCACCAGGCCTCTGTCTCCAACCACCACCCACCCCTCCTTTCCCTGACTCCTGGGTTCCTCTCATTAGGAGAGGGTTTTCTTGAAGTTGTCTCCCACTCATGGGCCAGATAAAATGATTAGAAAACAAGCCAAAGCTGCAGCCCCTTGTCTATCCTGACTCTCAGGAGCCCACACCTGTTCCTTGGACCTGGCCGGTTCAGCAAGTTCCATTTTCTGCAACTGTCAGCCCCTGAGGGGTGATGATTGGCTGACCTGGGCAGCCTTACCGTGCCGGCCAGCCCTCCCCAGGTGTGCCTGGGTTGAGATCAATATAAATACCACTCCAGGCAGCAAGAGCCCCTGCAGCCGTGCCTGACGCCATTTTCTCTGCCCTGTCAGCAGTCTCGGGGCTGGGCTGGTGGGAGGGAGTGAGAGGCCACGGCTTTGTGGGTGGCCCAGTGTGAGTGGGGCTCTGCTGGACTTTCTGCAGCAGTTGCCAGGCTGCCACCTGCTAAAGAAGAGGATGTGTCACCCATACCTGCTGCTGGAATTTCTCCCTGGGCAGAGGTGAGGAAGGAAAAAAGCAGTGGGGGCAGGGACAGGACGGGTATCTCAGGCAGGGAAATGGAAATCTTCCAGAAGAGCACCCAGGGCCAGGACCATCCTGGCTGGCCTGCAGGCACCAAGTCGGCCGGCATGCTGTCACTCGTGTGGCTCTATGGCCCTTCCTCTAGGCTTTCAAGTCCTTGTATATATTCAGGTGTTTTACCTGGGACGGGTGGGAATAGTTCAGCAGCAACTGGCCTGGGGCTCAGCTCACGTTTACTCACAGATGCCTCGGCACGGTGCCCCAGCTTTGCAATGAGGACGCTTGTTGCGTGGGGGCTGCTGGCTGAATGGGAGACGATTCCCCACCACTGACCAACTTCAGAATTGTTTACAACTGGAGCAAGTGCCCTGATACGGTTTTCCTCTGTGTAACTGGTGGGTTCTGTGTTTTTTTCTCTTTTTCGTTTTTGGTTCAAGGTAGATTTTATTCCTCTTTTTTGTATTTACAGATATAAGCATGGAAATAATTTATTCATATAAATACATGTATGTGCAGGGAATAATTGTTTTTTCTGTTTTATTTTTTAAATTTTATTTCTTTTTAATTTTGAATTTTATTTTATATTTTTATACAGCAGGTTCTTATTGGTTATCTATTTTATACATATAAATGTATACATGCCAATCCCAGTCTCTCAACTCCTCCCACCACCACCCCCCCAACAGCTTTCCCCCCTTGTTGTCCATACGTTTGTTGTCTACATCTGTTGCTCTATTTATGCCTTGCAAAATGGTTAATCTGTACAGTTTTTCTAGGTTCCACATATATGCATGAATATACCAGATTTGTTTTTCTCTTTCTGACTTACTTCACTCTGTATGACAGTCTCTAGATCCATCGACGTCTCTACAAATGACCCAATTTCATTCCTTTTCATGGCTTAGTAATATTCCATTTTATATATGTACCACAGCTTTATGCATTCGTCTGTCTGTGGGCATTTAGGTTGCTTCCATTACCTCGATATTGTAAATAGTGATGCAATGAACATTGCGGTGAATGACTCTTTTTGATTTATGGTTTTGTCTGGGTATATGTCCAGTACTGGGATTGCTGTATCATATGGTAATTCTATTGTTAGTTTCTTAAGAAATTCCATATTGTTCTCCATAATGACTGTATCAATTTATATTCCCAACAATAGTGGAAGAGGGTTCCTTTTCTCCACACCCTTTCCAGCATTTTTTGTTTGTAGATTTTCTATGATGCCTATTCTACCAGGTGTGAGGTGATACCTCATTGTTGAATCCATTTCGTTGAGCAAGGGGTAGGTCTTGTCTATTACATATTTGGCTTATGGAACGGTATCTGTGCTAATTTCAAACTCTGCTTTTATGCAGCACCCCAACTCACCTTCCCCCTTAAGCAAGCATAAGTTGGTTTTCTAAATTTGAGACCCTGTTCTGTTTTGTAATTCAGTTCATGTGTAGCCAAGTTCACATTCCGTGTATTAGTGATACCTTATGATGTTTCTTTTTCTGTGTGACTTATTTCACTTAGAATCATCGTGCCTCAATCCACTCATTATGCTGGTACGGGCCTGGTGACATAGATTACATTGCTGAGTGGTATTCTGTTGTACATAAGTACCGCAACTTCTTTATCCATTATTTGCTCTCTGGGATATTTAACTTGTGCCGCAGAAGAGATTCCTGTAAAAAGAGCCGTCCCAAATTTTGGGGTGGCTGTGTCTTTTTGATTTTAATTTCCCTAAGCTATAGGACCATAAGTGGAAGTGCCCTAGGCTCTGTTGCTTTGTTTTTTAGATGTTTCAGGAAACACCATACACTTCTACAGAGCTGCTGTTGGGAATTTACATCCCGCCCATCAGCATAACAAGGCTCCCAGTTCTCCGTGGCCTGTTCTGCCTTTCTGGATTTTACACTTTTTTCAGATGGCCCTTTTGACCGGGGGGAAGTGAGACTTCATTGTAGTGCAGATTTCCTTTGCAAGCTTGCTTGGTTGGCCAAAAAGGGCGTATGAGTTTTTTCCTGAATATATTCAGGAAAAAACACATACGCCCTTTTTGGCCAAGTGCATCATTGTCGGCATTCTTCCTCTTTTCCTGTGTTTTAAATGCAATCCAATTCCGATTCCTCCTGAAATCGGTTTCCTGCAATTCTGCCCCGCATTCAAGTCCTCTTGGCAGCCCTACTTCAGTATATTTTCGGACAATAGCTGTCATTTATAAATCTGCAGGTTTGTGAATTACAGTGCCCCTGAGCTCCTTTCTTCAACTCGCTTTCTTTTGAGCTGGCCACAACACCGCAGGATTGCTTCAGGCCCTAATCTGGTTCCGGCACGGCACGCTGAGCCTTTGGTTTATTCCTCTTACCTGTGGGAAATGAGAGTTAAATTTGCCCGTCCAGACACCTCCAGCTAGTCTCTCATTGGTTCTCGCTATTCCTGTTCATCTTCCGCAGAAATTGCAAACTGGGCCAAACAGGAGGTTAAAGGGACTGACTCTCCAAGTTGGGAGAGTGTTAGTAAAGCGTCTGGAATGTTGCACCCGAGTACCAGGGAACGAAAAGTGAGACACATTTGAACACGTTTCTCGATCACACGGTGGATCATACTCTGGGTTCCACATGCATGTTTTAGCTGAAGGAAGAATCTCTTAAACCTGGAGAGTTGAGACCCATGGAATGGGTACCATGCAATATGACTTCAAAGGGTCTGCATTTGCTCACCGAACCTCACCAATCTTATGAGCCCCAAGTGTCCAGCCTTATGTGTCACCCAGCTCTGGGTGTAGATATGGTAAATGCAGGTTGCATCAGAAGCCTTGAATGAATTACTTAAGTATTGCTCTCTATTTCACTGTCATTGTGTTTTGTTTAAGAAATTTATTTTTAATATGGGATTTAGCTGATTTTCACTGCTTTAATGCCGCTGTACACACTCTTGATTCTCTTACAGAGATATATAAATCCATTGCTTTTATGATTCTTACTAGGTAGGTATATTCCTAGGCGTTGAATATGGGGTGTTGAGTCCATTTCGTGAGCAAGGAGTAGCTCTTGTCTATTCCATATTTGCCTTATAGAACGTTATCTGTGCTCATTTCAATCTCTGGTTTTATGCAGCACCCCAACTCACCTTTCCCCTTAAGCAAGCATAAGTTGGTTTTCTAAATTTGAGACCCTGTTCTGTTTTGGAATTCAGTTCCTGTGTAGCCAAGTTTACATTCCGTGTATTAGTGATATCTTATGATGTTTCTTTTTCTGTGTGACTTATTTCAGTTAGAATCATCATACCTGAATCCACTCATTATGCTGCTACGGGCCTGATGACATAGATTTCATTGCTGAGTGATACTGCATTGTACGTAAGTACCACAAGTTCTTTATCCATTTTTCACATTCTGTGATATTGAACTTGTACGGTAAACGAGGTTCTTGTAAACAGAGGCGTCCCAAACTTTGGGGTGGCTGTGTCTTTTTGATTTTAATTTCCCTAAGCTATAGGACCATAAGTGGAAGTGCCCTAGGCTCTGTTGCTTTGTTTTTTAGATGTTTCAGGAAACACCATACACTTCTGCCAAGTGTCTGTTGGCAATTTACATCCCGCCCATCAGCATAACAAGGCTCCCAGTTCTCCATGGCCTGTCCTGCCTTTCTGGATTTTACACATTTTTCAGATGGCCCTTTTGACCGGGGGGAAGTGAGACTTCATTGTAGTGCAGATTTCCTTTGCAAGCTTGCTTGGTTGGCCAAAAAGGGCGTATGCTTTTTTTCCTGAATATATTCAGGAAAAAACGCATACGCCCTTTTTGGCCAAGTGGATCATTGTGGACGCTATGCCTCTTTTCCTATGCTTTCGATGCAATTCCAGTCTACCTCCTGAAATCGGTTTCCTGCAATTCTGCCCCGCTTTCAAGTTCTCTTGGCAGCATTACTTCAGTATATTTTTGGACGATAGCTGTCATTTATAACTCTGCAGGTATGTGAATTACAGTGTCCCTGAACTCCTTTCTTCAACTCGCTTTCTTGTGAGCTGGCCGCAACACCGCAGGCTGGCTTCAGGCCCTAATCTGATTCCGGCACGGCACGCTGAGCCTTTGGTTATTTCCTCTTCCTGGTGGGAAATGAGAGTTAAATTTGCCCATCCAGACACCTCCAGCTAGTCTCTCATTGGTTCTCCCTATTCCTGTTCATCTTCCGCAGAAATTGCAAACTGGGCCAAACAGGAGGTTAAAGGCGCTGACTCTCCAAGTGGGGAGAGTGTTAGTAAAGCGTCTGGAATGTTGCACCCGAGTACCAGGGGAGGAAAACTGAGACATATTTGAACACGTCTCCCGTTCACACGGTTGATCATACTCTGGGTTCCACATGCATGTTTTAGCTGAAGGAAGAATACCTTAAACCTGGGTAGTTGAAACCCGTGGAATGGGTACCATGCAATATGACTTCAAAGGGTCTTCATTTGCTCACCGAACCTCTCCAATCCTATCACTGCTGCGTTTATGTCCCTGTACACATGCTTGATTCTCTTTCGGAGACATAGCAATCCATAGGTTTTAAGATACTTAAGAGCCAGGTACACTCTTAGGCGTTTAATATGCGGTGTTGAGTCCATTTCGTTGAGCAAGGAGTAGCTCTTGTCTATTCCATATTTGGCTTAAGGAAATTTATCTGTGCTCATTTCAATCTCTGGTTTTATGCAGCACCCCAACTCACCTTTCCCCTTAAACAAGCATAAGTTGGTTTTCTAAATTTGAGACCCTGTTCTGTTCTGTAATTCAGTTCCTGTGTAGCCAAGTTTACATTCCGTGTATTACTGATATCTTATGATGTTTCTTTTTCTGTGTGACTTATTTCAGTTAGAATCATCGTACCTGAATCCACTCATTGTGCTGCTACGGGCCTGATGACATAGATTTCACTGCTGAGTGATACTGCATTGTACGTAAGTACCACAAGTTCTTTATCCATTTTTCACTTTCTGTGATATTGAACTTGTACGGTAAACGAGGTTCTTGTAAACAGAGGCGTCCCAAACATTGGGGTGGCTGTATCTTTTTGATTTTAATTTCCCTAAGCTATAGGACCATAAGTGGAAGTGCCCTAGGCTCTGTTGCTTTGTTTTTTAGATGTTTCAGGAAACACCATACACTTCTCCCGAGTGTCTGTTGGCAATGTACATCCCGCCCATCAGCATAACAAGGCTCCCAGTTCTCCATGGCCTGTCCTGCCTTTCTGGATTTTACACTTTTTTCAGATGGCCCTTTTGACCGGGGGGAAGTGAGACTTCATTGTAGTGCAGATTTCCTTTGCAAGCTTGCTTGGTTGGCCAAAAAGGGCGTATGCGTTTTTTCCTGAATATATTCAGGAAAAAACGCATACGCCCTTTTTGGCCAAGTGCATCATTGTGGACGTTCTGCCTCTTTTCCTATGCTTTCGATGCAATTCCAGTCTACCTCCTGAAATCGGTTTCCTGCAATTCTGCCCCGCTTTCAAGTCCTCTTGGCAGCCTTACTTCAGTATATTTTTGGACGATAGTTGTCATTTATAACTCTGCAGGTTTGTGAATTACAGTGCCCCTGAGCTCCTTTCTTCAACTCGCTTTCTTGTGAGCTGGCCGCAACACCGCAGGATGGCTTCAGGCCCTAATCTGGTTCCGGCACGGCACGCTGAGCCTTTGGTTATTTCCTCTTCCTGGTGGGAAATGAGAGTTAAATTTGCCCGTCCAGACACCTCCAGCTAGTCTCTCATTGGTTCTCGCTATTCCTGTTCATCTTCCGCAGAAATTGCAAACTGGGCCAAACAGGAGGTTAAAGGGACTGACTCTCCAAGTCGGGAGAGTGTTAGTAAAGCGTCTGGAATGTTGCACCCGAGTACCAGGGTACGAAAACTGAGACATATTTGAACACGTCTCCCGATCACATGGTTGATCATACTCTAGGTTCCACATGCATGTTTTAGCTGAAGGAAGAATACCTTAAACCTGGGTAGTTGAAACCCGTGGAATGGGTACCATGCAATATGACTTCAAAGGGTCTTCATTGGCTCACCGAACCTCTCCAATCCTATCACTGCTGCGTTTATGTCCCTGTACACATGCTTGATTCTCTTTCGGAGACATAGCAATCCATAGGTTTTAAGATACTTAAGAGTCAGGTACACTCTTAGGCGTTTAATATGCGGTGTTGAGTCCATTTCGTTGAGCAAGGAGTAGCTCTTGTCTATTCCATATTTGGCTTAAGGAACTTTATCTGTGCTCATTTCAATCTCTGGTTTTATGCAGCACCCCAACTCACCTTTCCCCTTAAACAAGCATAAGTTGGTTTTCTAAATTTGAGACCCTGTTCTGTTCTGTAATTCAGTTCCTGTGTAGCCAAGTTTACATTCCGTGTATTACTGATATCTTATGATGTTTCTTTTTCTGTGTGACTTATTTCAGTTAGAATCATCGTACCTGAATCCACTCATTGTGCTGCTACGGGCCTGATGACATAGATTTCACTGCTGAGTGATACTGCATTGTACGTAAGTACCACAAGTTCTTTATCCATTTTTCACTTTCTGTGATATTGAACTTGTACGGTAAACGAGGTTCTTGTAAACAGAGGCGTCCCAAACATTGGGGTGGCTGTATCTTTTTGATTTTAATTTCCCTAAGCTATAGGACCATAAGTGGAAGTGCCCTAGGCTCTGTTGCTTTGTTTTTTAGATGTTTCAGGAAACACCATACACTTCTCCCGAGTGTCTGTTGGCAATTTACATCCCGCCCATCAGCATAACAAGGCTCCCAGTTCTCCATGGCCTGTCCTGCCTTTCTGGATTTTACACTTTTTTCAGATGGCCCTTTAGACCGGGGGGAAGTGAGACTTCATTGTAGTGCAGATTTCCTTTGCAAGCTTGCTTGGTTGGCCAAAAAGGGCGTATGCGTTTTTTCCTGAATATATTCAGGAAAAAACGCATACGCCCTTTTTGGCCAAGTGCATCATTGTGGACGTTCTGCCTCTTTTCCTATGCTTTCGATGCAATTCCAGTCTACCTCCTGAAATCGGTTTCCTGCAATTCTGCCCCGCTTTCAAGTCCTCTTGGCAGCCTTACTTCAGTATATTTTTGGACGATAGTTGTCATTTATAACTCTGCAGGTTTGTGAATTACAGTGCCCCTGAGCTCCTTTCTTCAACTCGCTTTCTTGTGAGCTGGCCGCAACACCGCAGGATGGCTTCAGGCCCTAATCTGGTTCCGGCACGGCACGCTGAGCCTTTGGTTATTTCCTCTTCCTGGTGGGAAATGAGAGTTAAATTTGCCCGTCCAGACACCTCCAGCTAGTCTCTCATTGGTTCTCGCTATTCCTGTTCATCTTCCGCAGAAATTGCAAACTGGGCCAAACAGGAGGTTAAAGGGACTGACTCTCCAAGTCGGGAGAGTGTTAGTAAAGCGTCTGGAATGTTGCACCCGAGTACCAGGGTACGAAAACTGAGACATATTTGAACACGTCTCCCGATCACATGGTTGATCATACTCTAGGTTCCACATGCATGTTTTAGCTGAAGGAAGAATACCTTAAACCTGGGTAGTTGAAACCCGTGGAATGGGTACCATGCAATATGACTTCAAAGGGTCTTCATTTGCTCACCGAACCTCTCCAATCCTATCACTGCTGCGTTTATGTCCCTGTACACATGCTTGATTCTCTTTCGGAGACATAGCAATCCATAGGTTTTAAGATACTTAAGAGTCAGGTACACTCTTAGGCGTTTAATATGCGGTGTTGAGTCCATTTCGTTGAGCAAGGAGTAGCTCTTGTCTATTCCATATTTGGCTTAAGGAACTTTATCTGTGCTCATTTCAATCTCTGGTTTTATGCAGCACCCCAACTCACCTTTCCCCTTAAACAAGCATAAGTTGGTTTTCTAAATTTGAGACCCTGTTCTGTTCTGTAATTCAGTTCCTGTGTAGCCAAGTTTACATTCCGTGTATTACTGATATCTTATGATGTTTCTTTTTCTGTGTGACTTATTTCAGTTAGAATCATCGTACCTGAATCCACTCATTGTGCTGCTACGGGCCTGATGACATAGATTTCACTGCTGAGTGATACTGCATTGTACGTAAGTACCACAAGTTCTTTATCCATTTTTCACTTTCTGTGATATTGAACTTGTACGGTAAACGAGGTTCTTGTAAACAGAGGCGTCCCAAACATTGGGGTGGCTGTATCTTTTTGATTTTAATTTCCCTAAGCTATAGGACCATAAGTGGAAGTGCCCTAGGCTCTGTTGCTTTGTTTTTTAGATGTTTCAGGAAACACCATACACTTCTCCCGAGTGTCTGTTGGCAATTTACATCCCGCCCATCAGCATAACAAGGCTCCCAGTTCTCCATGGCCTGTCCTGCCTTTCTGGATTTTACACTTTTTTCAGATGGCCCTTTTGACCGGGGCGAAGTGAGACTTCATTGTAGTGCAGATTTCCTTTGCAAGCTTGCTTGGTTGGCCAAAAAGGGCGTATGCGTTTTTTCCTGAATATATTCAGGAAAAAACGCATACGCCCTTTTTGGCCAAGTGCATCATTGTGGACGTTCTGCCTCTTTTCCTATGCTTTCGATGCAATTCCAGTCTACCTCCTGAAATCGGTTTCCTGCAATTCTGCCCCGCTTTCAAGTCCTCTTGGCAGCCTTACTTCAGTATATTTTTGGACGATAGTTGTCATTTATAACTCTGCAGGTTTGTGAATTACAGTGCCCCTGAGCTCCTTTCTTCAACTCGCTTTCTTGTGAGCTGGCCGCAACACCGCAGGATGGCTTCAGGCCCTAATCTGGTTCCGGCACGGCACGCTGAGCCTTTGGTTATTTCCTCTTCCTGGTGGGAAATGAGAGTTAAATTTGCCCGTCCAGACACCTCCAGCTAGTCTCTCATTGGTTCTCGCTATTCCTGTTCATCTTCCGCAGAAATTGCAAACTGGGCCAAACAGGAGGTTAAAGGGACTGACTCTCCAAGTCGGGAGAGTGTTAGTAAAGCGTCTGGAATGTTGCACCCGAGTACCAGGGTACGAAAACTGAGACATATTTGAACACGTCTCCCGATCACATGGTTGATCATACTCTAGGTTCCACATGCATGTTTTAGCTGAAGGAAGAATACCTTAAACCTGGGTAGTTGAAACCCGTGGAATGGGTACCATGCAATATGACTTCAAAGGGTCTTCATTTGCTCACCGAACCTCTCCAATCCTATCACTGCTGCGTTTACGTCCCTGTACACATGCTTGATTCTCTTTCGGAGACATAGCAATCCATAGGTTTTAAGATACTTAAGAGTCAGGTACACTCTTAGGCGTTTAATATGCGGTGTTGAGTCCATTTCGTTGAGCAAGGAGTAGCTCTTGTCTATTCCATATTTGGCTTAAGGAACTTTATCTGTGCTCATTTCAATCTCTGGTTTTATGCAGCACCCCAACTCACCTTTCCCCTTAAACAAGCATAAGTTGGTTTTCTAAATTTGAGACCCTGTTCTGTTCTGTAATTCAGTTCCTGTGTAGCCAAGTTTACATTCCGTGTATTACTGATATCTTATGATGTTTCTTTTTCTGTGTGACTTATTTCAGTTAGAATCATCGTACCTGAATCCACTCATTGTGCTGCTACGGGCCTGATGACATAGATTTCACTGCTGAGTGATACTGCATTGTACGTAAGTACCACAAGTTCTTTATCCATTTTTCACTTTCTGTGATATTGAACTTGTACGGTAAACGAGGTTCTTGTAAACAGAGGCGTCCCAAACATTGGGGTGGCTGTATCTTTTTGATTTTAATTTCCCTAAGCTATAGGACCATAAGTGGAAGTGCCCTGGGCTCTGTTGCTTTGTTTTTTAGATGTTTCAGGAAACACCATACACTTCTCCCGAGTGTCTGTTGGCAATTTACATCCCGCCCATCAGCATAACAAGGCTCCCAGTTCTCCATGGCCTGTCCTGCCTTTCTGGATTTTACACTTTTTTCAGATGGCCCTTTTGACCGGGGGGAAGTGAGACTTCATTGTAGTGCAGATTTCCTTTGCAAGCTTGCTTGGTTGGCCAAAAAGGGCGTATGCGTTTTTTCCTGAATATATTCAGGAAAAAACGCATACGCCCTTTTTGGCCAAGTGCATCATTGTGGACGTTCTGCCTCTTTTCCTATGCTTTCGATGCAATTCCAGTCTACCTCCTGAAATCGGTTTCCTGCAATTCTGCCCCGCTTTCAAGTCCTCTTGGCAGCCTTACTTCAGTATGTTTTTGGACGATAGTTGTCATTTATAACTCTGCAGGTTTGTGAATTACAGTGCCCCTGAGCTCCTTTCTTCAACTCGCTTTCTTGTGAGCTGGCCGCAACACCGCAGGATGGCTTCAGGCCCTAATCTGGTTCCGGCACGGCACGCTGAGCCTTTGGTTATTTCCTCTTCCTGGTGGGAAATGAGAGTTAAATTTGCCCGTCCAGACACCTCCAGCTAGTCTCTCATTGGTTCTCGCTATTCCTGTTCATCTTCCGCAGAAATTGCAAACTGGGCCAAACAGGAGGTTAAAGGGACTGACTCTCCAAGTCGGGAGAGTGTTAGTAAAGCGTCTGGAATGTTGCACCCGAGTACCAGGGTACGAAAACTGAGACATATTTGAACACGTCTCCCGATCACATGGTTGATCATACTCTAGGTTCCACATGCATGTTTTAGCTGAAGGAAGAATACCTTAAACCTGGGTAGTTGAAACCCGTGGAATGGGTACCATGCAATATGACTTCAAAGGGTCTTCATTTGCTCACCGAACCTCTCCAATCCTATCACTGCTGCGTTTACGTCCCTGTACACATGCTTGATTCTCTTTCGGAGACATAGCAATCCATAGGTTTTAAGATACTTAAGAGTCAGGTACACTCTTAGGCGTTTAATATGCGGTGTTGAGTCCATTTCGTTGAGCAAGGAGTAGCTCTTGTCTATTCCATATTTGGCTTAAGGAACTTTATCTGTGCTCATTTCAATCTCTGGTTTTATGCAGCACCCCAACTCACCTTTCCCCTTAAACAAGCATAAGTTGGTTTTCTAAATTTGAGACCCTGTTCTGTTCTGTAATTCAGTTCCTGTGTAGCCAAGTTTACATTCCGTGTATTACTGATATCTTATGATGTTTCTTTTTCTGTGTGACTTATTTCAGTTAGAATCATCGTACCTGAATCCACTCATTGTGCTGCTACGGGCCTGATGACATAGATTTCACTGCTGAGTGATACTGCATTGTACGTAAGTACCACAAGTTCTTTATCCATTTTTCACTTTCTGTGATATTGAACTTGTACGGTAAACGAGGTTCTTGTAAACAGAGGCGTCCCAAACATTGGGGTGGCTGTATCTTTTGGATTTTAATTTCCCTAAGCTATAGGACCATAAGTGGCAGTGCCCTAGGCTCTGTTGCTTTGTTTTTTAGATGTTTCAGGAAACACCATACACTTCTCCCGAGTGTCTGTTGGCAATTTACATCCCGCCCATCAGCATAACAAGGCTCCCAGTTCTCCATGGCCTGTCCTGCCTTTCTGGATTTTACACTTTTTTCAGATGGCCCTTTTGACCGGGGGGAAGTGAGACTTCATTGTAGTGCAGATTCCCTTTGCAAGCTTGCTTGGTTGGCCAAAAAGGGCGTATGCGTTTTTTCCTGAATATATTCAGGAAAAAACGCATACGCCCTTTTTGGCCAAGTGCATCATTGTGGACGTTCTGCCTCTTTTCCTATGCTTTCAATGCAATTCCAGTCTACCTCCTGAAATCGGTTTCCTGCAATTCTGCCCCGCTTTCAAGTCCTCTTGGCAGCCTTACTTCAGTATATTTTTGGACGATAGTTGTCATTTATAACTCTGCAGGTTTGTGAATTACAGTGCCCCTGAGCTCCTTTCTTCAACTCGTTTTCTTGTGAGCTGGCCGCAACACCGCAGGATGGCTTCAGGCCCTAATCTGGTTCCGGCACGGCACGCTGAGCCTTTGGTTATTTCCTCTTCCTGGTGGGAAATGAGAGTTAAATTTGCCCGTCCAGACACCTCCAGCTAGTCTCTCATTGGTTCTCGCTATTCCTGTTCATCTTCCGCAGAAATTGCAAACTGGGCCAAACAGGAGGTTAAAGGGACTGACTCTCCAAGTCGGGAGAGTGTTAGTAAAGCGTCTGGAATGTTGCACCCGAGTACCAGGGTACGAAAACTGAGACATATTTGAACACGTCTCCCGATCACATGGTTGATCATACTCTAGGTTCCACATGCATGTTTTAGCTGAAGGAAGAATACCTTAAACCTGGGTAGTTGAAACCCGTGGAATGGGTACCATGCAATATGACTTCAAAGGGTCTTCATTTGCTCACCGAACCTCTCCAATCCTATCACTGCTGCGTTTACGTCCCTGTACACATGCTTGATTCTCTTTCGGAGACATAGCAATCCATAGGTTTTAAGATACTTAAGAGTCAGGTACACTCTTAGGCGTTTAATATGCGGTGTTGAGTCCATTTCGTTGAGCAAGGAGTAGCTCTTGTCTATTCCATATTTGGCTTAAGGAACTTTATCTGTGCTCATTTCAATCTCTGGTTTTATGCAGCACCCCAACTCACCTTTCCCCTTAAACAAGCATAAGTTGGTTTTCTAAATTTGAGACCCTGTTCTGTTCTGTAATTCAGTTCCTGTGTAGCCAAGTTTACATTCCGTGTATTACTGATATCTTATGATGTTTCTTTTTCTGTGTGACTTATTTCAGTTAGAATCATCGTACCTGAATCCACTCATTGTGCTGCTACGGGCCTGATGACATAGATTTCACTGCTGAGTGATACTGCATTGTACGTAAGTACCACAAGTTCTTTATCCATTTTTCACTTTCTGTGATATTGAACTTGTACGGTAAACGAGGTTCTTGTAAACAGAGGCGTCCCAAACATTGGGGTGGCTGTATCTTTTTGATTTTAATTTCCCTAAACTATAGGACCATAAGTGGAAGTGCCCTAGGCTCTGTTGCTTTGTTTTTTAGATGTTTCAGGAAACACCATACACTTCTCCCGAGTGTCTGTTGGCAGTTTACATCCCGCCCATCAGCATAACAAGGCTCCCAGTTCTCCATGGCCTGTCCTGCCTTTCTGGATTTTACACTTTTTTCAGATGGCCCTTTTGACCGGGGGGAAGTGAGACTTCATTGTAGTGCAGATTTCCTTTGCAAGCTTGCTTGGTTGGCCAAAAAGGGCGTATGCGTTTTTTCCTGAATATATTCAGGAAAAACCGCATACGCCCTTTTTGGCCAAGTGCATCATTGTGGACGTTCTGCCTCTTTTCCTATGCTTTCAATGCAATTCCAGTCTACCTCCTGAAATCGGTTTCCTGCAATTCTGCCCTGCTTTCAAGTTCTCTTGGTAGCCTTACTTCAGTATATTTTTGGACGATAGTTGTCATTTATAACTCTGCAGGTTTGTGAATTACAGTGCCCCTGAGCTCCTTTCTTCAACTCGCTTTCTTGTGAGCTGGCCGCAACACCGCAGGATGGCTTCAGGCCCTAATCTGGTTCCGGCACGGCACGCTGAGCCTTTGGTTAATTCCTCTTCCTGGTGGGAAATGAGAGTTAACTTTGCCCGTCCAGACACCTCCAGCTAGTCTCTCATTGGCTCTCCCTATTCCTGTTCATCTTCCGCAGAAATTGCAAACTGGGCCAAACAGGAGGTTAAAGCCACTGACTCTCCAAGTGGGGAGAGTGTTAGTAAAGCATCTGGAATGTTGCACCCGAGTACCAGGGGACGAAAACTGAGACATATTTGAACAAGTCTCCGTATCACATGGTTGATCATATTCTGGGTTCCACATACATGTTTTAGCTGAAGGAAGAATACCTTAAACCTGGAGAGTTGAGACCCTTGGAATGGGTACCATGCAATATGACTCAAAGGGTCTTCATTTGCTCACCGAACCTCTCCAGTCCTATCACTGCTGCGTTTATGCCCCTGTACACACGCTTGATTCTCTTTTGGAGAAATAGCAATCCATAGGTTTTAAGATACTTACTAGTCAGGTACATTCTTAGTTGTTTAATATGGGGTGTTGAGTCATTTCGTTGAGCAAGGAGTAGCTCTTGTCTATTCCATATTTGGCTTAAGGAACTTTATCTGTGCTCATTTCAATCTTGGTTTTATGCAGAACCCTAACTCACATTTCCCCTTAAGCAAGCATAAGTTGGTTTTCTCAATTTGAGACCCTGTTCTGTTTTGTAATTCAGTTCCTCTGTAGCCAAGTTTACATTCCATGTATTAGTGATATTTATTGATGTTTCTTTTTCTGTGTGACTTATTTCAGTTAGAATCACCATACCCGAATCCACTCATTGTGCTGCTAAGGGCCTGATGACATAGATTTCATTGCTGAGTGATATTGCATTGTACTTGAGTACCCAAACTTCTTTATCCATTTTTCACTTTCTGTGATATTGAACTTGTGCTGTAAATGAGGTTGTTTTAAACAGAGCCGTCCCAAACTTTGGGGTGGCTGTGTCTTTTTGATTTTAATTTCCCTAAGCTATAGGACCATAAGTGGAAGTGCCCTAGGCTCTGTTGCTTTGTTTTTTAGATGTTTCAGGAAACACCATACACTTCTCCCGAGTGTCTGTTGGCAATTTACATCCCGCCCATCAGCATAACAAGGCTCCCAGTTCTCCATGGCCTGTCCTGCCTTTCTGGATTTTACACTTTTTTCAGATGGCCCTTTTGACCAGGGGGAAGTGAGACTTCATTGTAGTGCAGAGTTCCTTTGCAAGCTTGCTTGGTTGGCCAAAAAGGGCGTATGCGTTTTTTCCTGAATATATTGAGGAAAGAACGCATACGCCCTTTTTGGCCAAGTGCATCATTGTGGACGTTCTGCCTCTTTTCCTATGCTTTCAATGCAATTCCAGGCTACTTCCTGAAATCGGTTTCCTGCAATTCTGCCCCGCTTTCAAGTCCTCTTGGCAGCCTTACTTCAGTATATTTTTGGACGATAGTTGTCATTTATAACTCTGCAGGTTTGTGAATTACAGTTCCCCTGAGCTCCTTTCTTCAACTCGCTTTCTTGTGAGCTGGCCGCAACACCACAGGATGGCTTCAGGCCCTAATCTGGTTCCGGCACGGCACGCTGAGCCTTTGGTTAATTCCTCTTCCTGGTGGGAAATGAGAGTTAAATTTGCCCGTCCAGACACCTCCAGCTAGTCTCTCATTGGTTCTCGCTATTCCTGTTCATCTTCCGCAGAAATTGCAAACTGGGCCAAACAGGAGGTTAAAGGGACTGACTCTCCAAGTCGGGAGAGTGTTAGTAAAGCGTCTGGAATGTTGCACCCGAGTACCAGGGTACGAAAACTGAGACATATTTGAACACGTCTCCCGATCACATGGTTGATCATACTCTAGGTTCCACATGCATGTTTTAGCTGAAGGAAGAATACCTTAAACCTGGGTAGTTGAAACCCGTGGAATGGGTACCATGCAATATGACTTCAAAGGGTCTTCATTTGCTCACCGAACCTCTCCAATCCTATCACTGCTGCGTTTATGTCCCTGTACACATGCTTGATTCTCTTTCGGAGACATAGCAATCCATAGGTTTTAAGATACTTAAGAGTCAGGTACATTCTTAGGCGTTTAATATGCGGTGTTGAGTCCATTTCGTTGAGCAAGGAGTAGCTCTTGTCTATTCCATATTTGGCTTAAGGAACTTTATCTGTGCTCATTTCAATCTCTGGTTTTATGCAGCACCCCAACTCACCTTTACCCTTAAACAAGCATAAGTTGGTTTTCTAAATTTGAGACCCTGTTCTGTTCTGTAATTCAGTTCCTGTGTAGCCAAGTTTACATTCCGTGTATTACTGATATCTTATGATGTTTCTTTTTCTGTGTGACTTATTTCAGTTAGAATCATCGTACCTGAATCCACTCATTGTGCTGCTAAGGGCCTGATGACATAGATTTCATTGCTGAGTGATATTGCATTGTACTTGAGTACCCAAACTTCTTTATCCATTTTTCACTTTCTGTGATATTGAACTTGTGCTGTAAATGAGGTTGTTTTAAACAGAGCCGTCCCAAACTTTGGGGTGGCTGTGTCTTTTTGATTTTAATTTCCCTAAGCTATAGGACCATAAGTGGAAGTGCCCTAGGCTCTGTTGCTTTGTTTTTTAGATGTTTCAGGAAACACCATACACTTCTCCCGAGTGTCTGTTGGCAATTTACATCCCGCCCATCAGCATAACAAGGCTCCCAGTTCTCCATGGCCTGTCCTGCCTTTCTGGATTTTACACTTTTTTCAGATGGCCCTTTTGACCAGGGGGAAGTGAGACTTCATTGTAGTGCAGAGTTCCTTTGCAAGCTTGCTTGGTTGGCCAAAAAGGGCGTATGCGTTTTTTCCTGAATATATTCAGGAAAAAACGCATACGCCCTTTTTGGCCAAGTGCATCATTGTGGACGTTCTGCCTCTTTTCCTATGCTTTCAATGCAATTCCAGGCTACTTCCTGAAATCGGTTTCCTGCAATTCTGCCCCGCTTTCAAGTCCTCTTGGCAGCCTTACTTCAGTATATTTTTGGACGATAGTTGTCATTTATAACTCTGCAGGTTTGTGAATTACAGTTCCCCTGAGCTCCTTTCTTCAACTCGCTTTCTTGTGAGCTGGCCGCAACACCACAGGATGGCTTCAGGCCCTAATCTGGTTCCGGCACGGCACGCTGAGCCTTTGGTTAATTCCTCTTCCTGGTGGGAAATGAGAGTTAAATTTGCCCGTCCAGACACCTCCAGCTAGTCTCTCATTGGTTCTCCCTATTCCTGTTCATCTTCCGCAGAAATTGCAAACTGGGCCAAACAGGAGGTTAAAGGCGCTGACTCTCCAAGTGGGGAGAGTGTTAGTAAAGCATCGGGAATGTTGCACCCGAGTACCAGGGGACGAAAACTGAGACATATTGGAACACGTCTCCCTATCACACAGTTCATCATATTCTGGGTTCCACATGCATGTTTTAGCTGAAGGAAGAATACCTTAAACCTGGAGAGTTGAGACCCTTGGAATGGGTACCATGCAATATGACTTCAAAGGGTCTTCATTTGCTCACCGAACCTCTCCAATCCTATCACTGCTGCGTTTATTCCCCTGTACACACGCTTGATTCTCTTTTGGAGACATAGCAATCCATAGGTTTTAAGATACATACTAGTCAGGTACATTCTTAGTTGTTTAATATGGGGTGTTGAGTCATTTCGTTGAGCAAGGAGTAGCTCTTGTCTATTCCATATTTGGCTTAAGGAACTTTATCTGTGCTCATTACAATCTCTGGTTTTATGCAGCACCCCAACTCACCTTTCCCCTTAAGCAAGCATAAGTTGGTTTTCTAATTTTGAGACCCTGTTGTGTTTTGGAATTCAGTTCCTCTGTAGCCAAGTTTACATTCCATGTATTAGTGATATTTATTGATGTTTCTTTTTCTGTGTGACTTATTTCAGTTAGAATCACCATACCCGAATCCACTCATTGTGCTGCTAAGGGCCTGGTGACATAGATTTCACTGCTGAGTGATACTGCATTGTACGTAAGTACCACAAGTTCTTTATCCATTTTTCACTTTCTGTGATATTGAACTTGTACTGTAAACGAGGTTCTTGTAAACAGAGGCGTCCCAAACATTGGGGTGGCTGTATCTTTTTGATTTTAATTTCCCTAAGCTATAGGACCATAAGTGGAAGTGCCCTAGGCTCTGTTGCTTTGTTTTTTAGATGTTTCAGGAAACACCATACACTTCTCCCGAGTGTCTGTTGGCAGTTTACATCCCGCCCATCAGCATAACAAGGCTCCCAGTTCTCCATGGCCTGTCCTGCCTTTCTGGATTTTACACTTTTTTCAGATGGCCCTTTTGACCGGGGGGAAGTGAGACTTCATTGTAGTGCAGATTTCCTTTGCAAGCTTGCTTGGTTGGCCAAAAAGGGCGTATGCGTTTTTTCCTGAATATATTCAGGAAAAACCGCATACGCCCTTTTTGGCCAAGTGCATCATTGTGGACGTTCTGCCTCTTTTCCTATGCTTTCAATGCAATTCCAGTCTACCTCCTGAAATCGGTTTCCTGCAATTCTGCCCTGCTTTCAAGTTCTCTTGGTAGCCTTACTTCAGTATATTTTTGGACGATAGTTGTCATTTATAACTCTGCAGGTTTGTGAATTACAGTGCCCCTGAGCTCCTTTCTTCAACTCGCTTTCTTGTGAGCTGGCCGCAACACCGCAGGATGGCTTCAGGCCCTAATCTGGTTCCGGCACGGCACGCTGAGCCTTTGGTTAATTCCTCTTCCTGGTGGGAAATGAGAGTTAACTTTGCCCGTCCAGACACCTCCAGCTAGTCTCTCATTGGTTCTCGCTATTCCTGTTCATCTTCCGCAGAAATTGCAAACTGGGCCAAACAGGAGGTTAAAGCCACTGACTCTCCAAGTGGGGAGAGTGTTAGTAAAGCATCTGGAATGTTGCACCCGAGTACCAGGGGACGAAAACTGAGACATATTTGAACAAGTCTCCGTATCACATGGTTGATCATATTCTGGGTTCCACATACATGTTTTAGCTGAAGGAAGAATACCTTAAACCTGGAGAGTTGAGACCCTTGGAATGGGTACCATGCAATATGACTCAAAGGGTCTTCATTTGCTCACCGAACCTCTCCAGTCCTATCACTGCTGCGTTTATGCCCCTGTACACACGCTTGATTCTCTTTTGGAGAAATAGCAATCCATAGGTTTTAAGATACTTACTAGTCAGGTACATTCTTAGTTGTTTAATATGGGGTGTTGAGTCATTTCGTTGAGCAAGGAGTAGCTCTTGTCTATTCCATATTTGGCTTAAGGAACTTTATCTGTGCTCATTTCAATCTTGGTTTTATGCAGAACCCTAACTCACATTTCCCCTTAAGCAAGCATAAGTTGGTTTTCTCAATTTGAGACCCTGTTCTGTTTTGTAATTCAGTTCCTCTGTAGCCAAGTTTACATTCCATGTATTAGTGATATTTATTGATGTTTCTTTTTCTGTGTGACTTATTTCAGTTAGAATCACCATACCCGAATCCACTCATTGTGCTGCTAAGGGCCTGATGACATAGATTTCATTGCTGAGTGATATTGCATTGTACTTGAGTACCCAAACTTCTTTATCCATTTTTCACTTTCTGTGATATTGAACTTGTGCTGTAAATGAGGTTGTTTTAAACAGAGCCGTCCCAAACTTTGGGGTGGCTGTGTCTTTTTGATTTTAATTTCCCTAAGCTATAGGACCATAAGTGGAAGTGCCCTAGGCTCTGTTGCTTTGTTTTTTAGATGTTTCAGGAAACACCATACACTTCTCCCGAGTGTCTGTTGGCAATTTACATCCCGCCCATCAGCATAACAAGGCTCCCAGTTCTCCATGGCCTGTCCTGCCTTTCTGGATTTTACACTTTTTTCAGATGGCCCTTTTGACCAGGGAGAAGTGAGACTTCATTGTAGTGCAGAGTTCCTTTGCAAGCTTGCTTGGTTGGCCAAAAAGGGCGTATGCGTTTTTTCCTGAATATATTCAGGAAAAAACGCATACGCCCTTTTTGGCCAAGTGCATCATTGTGGACGTTCTGCCTCTTTTCCTATGCTTTCAATGCAATTCCAGGCTACTTCCTGAAATCGGTTTCCTGCAATTCTGCCCCGCTTTCAAGTCCTCTTGGCAGCCTTACTTCAGTATATTTTTGGACGATAGTTGTCATTTATAACTCTGCAGGTTTGTGAATTACAGTTCCCCTGAGCTCCTTTCTTCAACTCGCTTTCTTGTGAGCTGGCCGCAACACCACAGGATGGCTTCAGGCCCTAATCTGGTTCCGGCACGGCACGCTGAGCCTTTGGTTAATTCCTCTTCCTGGTGGGAAATGAGAGTTAAATTTGCCCGTCCAGACACCTCCAGCTAGTCTCTCATTGGTTCTCGCTATTCCTGTTCATCTTCCGCAGAAATTGCAAACTGGGCCAAACAGGAGGTTAAAGGGACTGACTCTCCAAGTCGGGAGAGTGTTAGTAAAGCGTCTGGAATGTTGCACCCGAGTACCAGGGTACGAAAACTGAGACATATTTGAACACGTCTCCCGATCACATGGTTGATCATACTCTAGGTTCCACATGCATGTTTTAGCTGAAGGAAGAATACCTTAAACCTGGGTAGTTGAAACCCGTGGAATGGGTACCATGCAATATGACTTCAAAGGGTCTTCATTTGCTCACCGAACCTCTCCAATCCTATCACTGCTGCGTTTATGTCCCTGTACACATGCTTGATTCTCTTTCGGAGACATAGCAATCCATAGGTTTTAAGATACTTAAGAGTCAGGTACACTCTTAGGCGTTTAATATGCGGTGTTGAGTCCATTTCGTTGAGCAAGGAGTAGCTCTTGTCTATTCCATATTTGGCTTAAGGAACTTTATCTGTGCTCATTTCAATCTCTGGTTTTATGCAGCACCCCAACTCACCTTTACCCTTAAACAAGCATAAGTTGGTTTTCTAAATTTGAGACCCTGTTCTGTTCTGTAATTCAGTTCCTGTGTAGCCAAGTTTACATTCCGTGTATTACTGATATCTTATGATGTTTCTTTTTCTGTGTGACTTATTTCAGTTAGAATCATCGTACCTGAATCCACTCATTGTGCTGCTAAGGGCCTGATGACATAGATTTCATTGCTGAGTGATATTGCATTGTACTTGAGTACCCAAACTTCTTTATCCATTTTTCACTTTCTGTGATATTGAACTTGTGCTGTAAATGAGGTTGTTTTAAACAGAGCCGTCCCAAACTTTGGGGTGGCTGTGTCTTTTTGATTTTAATTTCCCTAAGCTATAGGACCATAAGTGGAAGTGCCCTAGGCTCTGTTGCTTTGTTTTTTAGATGTTTCAGGAAACACCATACACTTCTCCCGAGTGTCTGTTGGCAATTTACATCCCGCCCATCAGCATAACAAGGCTCCCAGTTCTCCATGGCCTGTCCTGCCTCTGGATTTTACACTTTTTTCAGATGGCCCTTTTGACCAGGGGGAAGTGAGACTTCATTGTAGTGCAGAGTTCCTTTGCAAGCTTGCTTGGTTGGCCAAAAAGGGCGTATGCGTTTTTTCCTGAATATATTCAGGAAAAAACGCATACGCCCTTTTTGGCCAAGTGCATCATTGTGGACGTTCTGCCTCTTTTCCTATGCTTTCAATGCAATTCCAGGCTACTTCCTGAAATCGGTTTCCTGCAATTCTGCCCCGCTTTCAAGTCCTCTTGGCAGCCTTACTTCAGTATATTTTTGGACGATAGTTGTCATTTATAACTCTGCAGGTTTGTGAATTACAGTTCCCCTGAGCTCCTTTCTTCAACTCGCTTTCTTGTGAGCTGGCCGCAACACCACAGGATGGCTTCAGGCCCTAATCTGGTTCCGGCACGGCACGCTGAGCCTTTGGTTAATTCCTCTTCCTGGTGGGAAATGAGAGTTAAATTTGCCCGTCCAGACACCTCCAGCTAGTCTCTCATTGGTTCTCCCTATTCCTGTTCATCTTCCGCAGAAATTGCAAACTGGGCCAAACAGGAGGTTAAAGGCGCTGACTCTCCAAGTGGGGAGAGTGTTAGTAAAGCATCGGGAATGTTGCACCCGAGTACCAGGGGACGAAAACTGAGACATATTGGAACACGTCTCCCTATCACACAGTTCATCATATTCTGGGTTCCACATGCATGTTTTAGCTGAAGGAAGAATACCTTAAACCTGGAGAGTTGAGACCCTTGGAATGGGTACCATGCAATATGACTTCAAAGGGTCTTCATTTGCTCACCGAACCTCTCCAATCCTATCACTGCTGCGTTTATTCCCCTGTACACACGCTTGATTCTCTTTTGGAGACATAGCAATCCATAGGTTTTAAGATACATACTAGTCAGGTACATTCTTAGTTGTTTAATATGGGGTGTTGAGTCATTTCGTTGAGCAAGGAGTAGCTCTTGTCTATTCCATATTTGGCTTAAGGAACTTTATCTGTGCTCATTACAATCTCTGGTTTTATGCAGCACCCCAACTCACCTTTCCCCTTAAGCAAGCATAAGTTGGTTTTCTAATTTTGAGACCCTGTTGTGTTTTGGAATTCAGTTCCTCTGTAGCCAAGTTTACATTCCATGTATTAGTGATATTTATTGATGTTTCTTTTTCTGTGTGACTTATTTCAGTTAGAATCACCATACCCGAATCCACTCATTGTGCTGCTAAGGGCCTGGTGACATAGATTTCACTGCTGAGTGATACTGCATTGTACGTAAGTACCACAAGTTCTTTATCCATTTTTCACTTTCTGTGATATTGAACTTGTACTGTAAACGAGGTTCTTGTAAACAGAGGCGTCCCAAACATTGGGGTGGCTGTATCTTTTTGATTTTAATTTCCCTAAGCTATAGGACCATAAGTGGAAGTGCCCTAGGCTCTGTTGCTTTGTTTTTTAGATGTTTCAGGAAACACCATACACTTCTCCCGAGTGTCTGTTGGCAGTTTACATCCCGCCCATCAGCATAACAAGGCTCCCAGTTCTCCATGGCCTGTCCTGCCTTTCTGGATTTTACACTTTTTTCAGATGGCCCTTTTGACCGGGGGGAAGTGAGACTTCATTGTAGTGCAGATTTCCTTTGCAAGCTTGCTTGGTTGGCCAAAAAGGGCGTATGCGTTTTTTCCTGAATATATTCAGGAAAAACCGCATACGCCCTTTTTGGCCAAGTGCATCATTGTGGACGTTCTGCCTCTTTTCCTATGCTTTCAATGCAATTCCAGTCTACCTCCTGAAATCGGTTTCCTGCAATTCTGCCCTGCTTTCAAGTTCTCTTGGTAGCCTTACTTCAGTATATTTTTGGACGATAGTTGTCATTTATAACTCTGCAGGTTTGTGAATTACAGTGCCCCTGAGCTCCTTTCTTCAACTCGCTTTCTTGTGAGCTGGCCGCAACACCGCAGGATGGCTTCAGGCCCTAATCTGGTTCCGGCACGGCACGCTGAGCCTTTGGTTAATTCCTCTTCCTGGTGGGAAATGAGAGTTAACTTTGCCCGTCCAGACACCTCCAGCTAGTCTCTCATTGGTTCTCGCTATTCCTGTTCATCTTCCGCAGAAATTGCAAACTGGGCCAAACAGGAGGTTAAAGCCACTGACTCTCCAAGTGGGGAGAGTGTTAGTAAAGCATCTGGAATGTTGCACCCGAGTACCAGGGGACGAAAACTGAGACATATTTGAACAAGTCTCCGTATCACATGGTTGATCATATTCTGGGTTCCACATACATGTTTTAGCTGAAGGAAGAATACCTTAAACCTGGAGAGTTGAGACCCTTGGAATGGGTACCATGCAATATGACTCAAAGGGTCTTCATTTGCTCACCGAACCTCTCCAGTCCTATCACTGCTGCGTTTATGCCCCTGTACACACGCTTGATTCTCTTTTGGAGAAATAGCAATCCATAGGTTTTAAGATACTTACTAGTCAGGTACATTCTTAGTTGTTTAATATGGGGTGTTGAGTCATTTCGTTGAGCAAGGAGTAGCTCTTGTCTATTCCATATTTGGCTTAAGGAACTTTATCTGTGCTCATTTCAATCTTGGTTTTATGCAGAACCCTAACTCACATTTCCCCTTA